>NC_092564.1:148483-448483 GCF_037975245.1 Apostichopus japonicus | reverse complement strand
CAAAACTATAGACTAATTTTAAAAAGCAAGAAATCCTGAAAAGAATCGAACATAAACAGTATAGTAACCTAAAGAGGTCTTGTGCTCTACTTATTCAACTGTCCAATCCTTAATTGTTTATTTCCCATCCAATATTTGTTTGTTAATGGTGCCAGTTAGAAGGTTCAAACCTTGCAAATCTCAACTAAAGATTACACCTCAGTCTCATTCCATACACAGACAAAACGCTCAAGGAACTTTATCAACAGAACTTCATTTGAGTCACTTCTGTGCTGCTTTAATTAACTTAAGAACATCTCACTTATCTTTTGTTTTATTTTCTTAGCTTTAAAAGGGCTATTGTACACATACCTATCACTATAATAGAGGCAAGATAAGTTCCTGCAGCCCTACAAGCAGCCTGTGCATTAGACCAGGATGAAGCTACCTTGATATACCTATCACCAATAGAGGCAAGATTAGCCCCTGCAGCCCTACAAGCAGCCTGTGCATTAGACCAGGATGAAGCTACCTTGACTAACCTATCACCAATATAGGCAAGAGTAGCCCATGCAGCCCTACAAGCAGCCTGTACATAAGAACAGGATGAAGCTACCTTGACGAACCTATCACCAATAGAGGCAAGATTAGCCCCTGCAGTCCTACAAGCAGCCTGTGCATTAGACCAGGATGAAGCTACCTTGACTAACCTATCACCAATATAGGCAAGAGTAGCCCCTGCAGCCCTACAAGCAGCCTGTGCATTAGACCAGGATGAAGCTACCTTGACTAACCTATCACCAATATAGGCAAGAGTAGCCCCTGCAACCCTACAAGCAGCCTGTGCATTAGACCAGGATGAAGCTACCTTGACATACCTATCACCAATAGAGGCAAGAGTAGCCCCTGCAGCCCTACAAGCAGCCTGTACATAAGAACAGGATGAAGCTACCTTGACATACCTATCACCAATAGAGGCAAGAGTAGCCCCTGCAGTCCTGAAAGCAGCCTTTACATTAGACCAGGATGAAGCTACCTTGACATACCTATCACCAGTATAGGCAAGATTAGCCCCTGCAACCCTACAAGCAGCCTGTACATAAGAACAGGATGAAGCTATTTTGACATACCTATCACCAATAGAGGCAAGAGTAGCCCCTGCAGTCCTACAAGCAGCCTGTGCATTAGACCAGGATGAAGCTACCTTGACAAACCTATCACCAAAGAGGCAAGATTAGCCCCTGCAGTCCTACAAGCAGCCTTTGCATTAGACCAGGATGAGGCTACCTTGACATACAAATCACCAATAGAGGCAAGATTAGCCCCTGCAGCCCTTCAAGCAGCCTGTGCTTGAGACCAGGATGAAGGCTACCTTCACATACCTATCACCAATAGAGGCAAGAGTAGCCCCTGCAGTCCTACAAGCAGCCTGTGCATTAGACCAGGATGAAGCTACCTTGCCTGGGACACCATAGCAAGAGGATCCATAGGAGACCCAGCCCTGTGGAAAAAGATTAAATCATGATTAGTCATGTTATGACATAAACGACAGTTTCGGTTGTTATTTACTCTGCTTGTACAACTTATTAATATGTTTACACACATAGAGAGGGATGTTTTACTATAATTTCTTAATGCTACAAGAACAGGAAGAGGTCGGTTTTCTTTCTCTTAAAGTCTACTGCACCAAAGAGATTACATAAAAAAACATCAACAAGCCTGACAGACATTAACATATACCAACACAAAATTTACTTACTTTGTTAAATCTTGACATGATTTAAATTCTTACCAAGTCACAACCAGAAGGTGTGACAGGTGGTTCAGTGCCTTCTATTATCATTTTACCCATCTTACAGATTGAGGGATTAATCATTGAGCATCTCTCATCATTCCAAGCACCCTGAAAGAAATTAAACAAAAGAGAAAACTAAACGCTAGAAATACATAGTATTCCACACCTCACCCAGTTTATTTGTTTGAAGTCAAGCTAGGAACTTAAATGTTCTCAAGGGATTTCAAACTTGAAAATCATAGCATTCACACCCATCTAGCTTGTAAAGATTGGATGCCAAACTAGGAAAACATGATTTCACATCCTACCTAGCTTGCTCTTATGGGATGCCAAACTAGGAAAACATGATGTCACATCCTACCTAGCTTGCTCTTATGCAATTTCATACTCACACACGTAAAATTCACACCCCGCCTACCCAGTTCTCATGGGATGTCAAAATAGGACATGTAGAATTCACATCCCACATAGCTTGTTCAGATGGGATGTCAAACTATGAACACATAGAATTCACATGCCATCTAGATTGTTTTTTATCAATTGAACTATTATTCATATTAATGAAAATTCAATACAAAATTTCACCAGTTTAGAATACAATTTAGGACTTGTATCAAAGGAAACATTGTATCAGGTATATTTGAAGGATATATGTGTTTCAATCATTTTATAGCACTACTTACCCCTCCATCCATCTCCACACAGTCTTCATCTGCACCAAGGAAGTTGTTGGGTTCGTTGTCATTCCAGTATGTGTAGTCAGTAGCAGTTCCATCAACCCACTCAAAGGTCAGTGAAACACGAAGATCATTCATTCCAATCCAGAAATGGGTCAAAGGTCCTGTAACTCCAGCTGAGAAGTGATGACTTATTTTTGTAAATCAGTTAAATGCAAAGAGGAATCTCTTATTCACTATAGAATTAGAAAAGTATCAGCTCATTATATTGATATCTGCTCTCACCTTTTGCTTAGATTTACTCAGTCAATTATGATTTGAAAATGAAGTCTAGGAAATGTATCTATGTTTGGTAATGCCAGTATTTGTGATGCAGTTTGTTGGATAATTATAGGCTAGTGTCCCAAATATTAATATTGGCAATTTTATGGAGATACAGCCTGCAGTCTTTCCCGCTGTTTCATTTGAGGTTGTATGTTTCTTCCCAAACATACGTATATAATACTTATTGGATCCTAGACTTACTCTGCTTCACAAGAGCAACCACAACTCAATGTTTAATCTTCATCCTTCTCTCTATGTACTTTTGTTCCCCTCTGCTATTTTAATCACTTTCAATGTTTTCAAGAAACTTGTAATATGTTTATTTTCCTCCACTTACACTGAGCCACAAGGGCAGCAACGAATTCATTTTCATTGCTGTTATGTATTGAGGCTAGTTCTGAGTCTGAGGTAGAACTAAGACTTCTACACTGGTCTCGTGCATCTTGCCAAGAGCCTTCACTGAGTTGGACGTAGAAGCAGTAATCACCATAGGCCTTCCATCCAACAGGACATCGGTAAATAGGAGAGAGTGTTGGGGGAATCTCCTCCAAGGATACATCATAGACTGTGAATGAAGAACAAATAAAACATTCCAACACAATTAAGGACAAGGTGACACCCATCTATCTGCCTAAATTATCTCATGCTGAGCAATATAGCTAATGATATCATTGCCACTCTGAAGGAGGTAGCAACCTGCTAACAGTTTTAATTAAAACAACCACTAAATAAGTTTATTTATGTAATAGGTCGAAGCTTATTAGACTAGACACCATCTGTGGTACTTTATGTTCTTTATTGTGGATGTTGACTAGTTTGTAGAGCCCAAACAAACTCCCCTCTTCAAACTCCTTAAATTAGATAAGTCTTCCTGAATATACATGAAAGTTAGCAGGTATAAATCTACATGCAAGTGTACCATGAGAACTGCAAAATTGGCTGATAACTAAAGATAAAGGCTTACAATTTGTATATGACACATCGACACTGGCAAGAATGATTAACTGCTAACTAGAGGTTGAAGTTCCCCAAAATTCAGTAACATAATCAACTCAGCAAATAGATGGCAGTATTCACAATTTCACATTAATGTGCCCGTCACATTTAGAAATTGTATTATTCTTTCTCTTTTGTTAAATTATTGCTTCCATAGGGAGGATGAGATATTTGTAGTTCCTTGCCAGTTGGGCCATATACAGCTATGTCAGTTGCCATAGCAGCAGTTGCATGGTAATATTTATTTTTTCTAAGTAGCGCTACTCTCTGATGGCGTACGGTAGGGTGAAGTCCATGACTGAAATTTCCAAAATGTCAACGTGCCACAAAATATTTAGAACTGCAGTATCGCAAGATGCGATGATAGCTGGCACGTTCATATGGGAATGGGAAAGTAACAGTTTTGTGAAATGGTTCACTTTCGCATCTGGGTCTACCATAGGACATGTAAACGTATGTGTGCGTACGCGCGATATATGTACACTGTGTTAGCCTAGGTCTATTCCCTGTATCTAAAAAGCACAAGAGGATAAAGTCGATCTAGTTTATGCAGGGAGTTCCATAACAACTCCTTGGTATATGTATAATTACCTTCACGCAGTATTTGAATTTCACAGATTGACAATGAGTGGTAATCTTCCTAGTGTTAAAAGTAAGTATAAAATGAACAAAAAATAGGAAAATTTCACAATAATTTTATCACTGTTAAGAATGATTCTGGAGTCAGGACTCCAAGCCTAAATTTTTGTAGTGTTGGGTTCAAAAAAGAATTTAGTCATGTTAAGGCTATAGCTACTTCATAAATGGTATTGCCAGATTGCATAGCTAATGATAAATTTGTTCATTTGCAGTCAATGTTTGCTGGAGATGAAATATGCAACTCTGTGGATTGCCCTCTTGTTTACTTTGTAGTAATGCTTTAAAAACATGATTGAACAAACATCATGACTTCAACAGACAACCTCACATAGTGAATGAGATGCTGGCTATTGACAGTTGTACATGGCATTAGGTACTTTTCATACTGCCATTGCTGCAGCCTAATACGGGTCGTACTAATTAGCGTCAACAGGCCCATATCACGACAACTCAAGACAACAAGTTTAAAATACCATTAAATACAATGGTTGTAATCAGAGTGTATCTGGAAACACATTTAAAACTGACTGTCACCATCGTGCATACATATTTTTCACGGGAAAAAAATGTTTTTGTCGTAAAGATGGTCAACTTTCTCCGTCCATAGAATTGGACGACGTGATGCTAGTGCGCTTGCGCAATGACATTGGACCGCACCATTATTTTATTTTTTTCCAAGAACGATAAAAGATTGGAACTCTTTGCCTCCAGAATTGATTTCAATAACGTCTGCTGACAATTTTAAAGTGAAAACATCTAGGTACTTTTCAATATGCAAGACATGACTTGGTGATGTCACTTTATCTAATATCATCCTTTGCGAGATGGACACCAGACTATTGCAGAGTACCGACGTAGATGTACTTTTAATAATGCAGCCTAACACATGCAGTCAATGAGATATGCTGGAGTAACGGTGACAGCCCGATATTCATAAGGTTCTATATTCATAAGGTTCATTGTTCGTAAGGATCATCATTTATAAGGTTCATTGTTCATAAGGTTCGCTATTCATAATGAGCAAAAAGGTTCATTGTTCATAAGGTTCGTTATTCATCAGAAAAAAAAAGGTTCATTGTTCATAATTGGTAAAAGGGTTTGATATTCATAATGGTAAAAAAGGTTAGTTGTTCATAATTGGTAAAGGGTTCGATATTCATAATGGTAAAAAAGGTTAGTTATTCATAATAGGATGCAGGGTTCGATATTCATAATACAGCAAAGGTTTCGCAATCTGTAATAGACAAAATATTCATAATGGAATAAAGGGTAAAAGGGCTTTTGCACTTGTATGACGCACTTCTCTCCTATATGAATAACAAACCTTTTTTCACATTATGGATTACAAACCCTTTAATTCATTATGAATTACGAACCCTTTGATCCAGTATGAATATCGGACCTTTTCTCCTATTATGAATAACAAACCTTTTTTCCCAATATGAATAACGGACCTTTCGCTCCATAATGAATATCGGACCTTTCTTCCTATTATGAATTATGAACTTTTGTCTATTATGGATTACGAACCCTTTGTTCTATTATGAATATCGACACCTTTTCCCATTTTGTCCATTATGGATATCAAACCGTTTTGCTCATTATGAATATCGAACCTTTGTTTCCATTATGAATACCGGACCTTATGAATAAGGTTCCCTTTTTATTATGCATAACAAACCTTTATTTCCATTATGAATAGCGAACCATTTTATTGAAAAAATGCACGTTATGAATAACCAACCTTATGAACAATGACCCTTATGAATAGCGGACCTTATGAATATCGAGCAGACCCCGGAGTAACAGTATGCCATTACTTCAGCCTAATCAATGAGATTTTGGAGTATATGTACTTATTACTGTAGCCGAATACACACAGTCAATGAGATGGCTGGATTAACATGCAGTATGCCATTACAGGTAAACATAGTTAGCTATGACGTTCAATAGAAACAGAAGAAGACGGAAGTGATAGTATGTACGTGCTGATAAGCTCGTAATGAGGGTTGAGGGTGGATAACTAACTTGTATTTTTGTCACAGATTAGTCCTTCCATGCTAGTGATGCAGCTATCATCATTCCACAGGCCACTCGTCCAGATCTCCACACAGTCTTCACCTTCTTCACCATAATTATCTGGTTGCCTTAGATCCCAACGACTAACACAGAGAAAAAAGAATGTTTGATTAACTAACTACAAGCTGATACAAAGTGTATGCAGAAACAAGTGAAAAATATCATATCAGGAACAAGATCACAAAAGTTGTCATCAATAATTAGAATAGGTTGACATATTTCAACACGTTAATCCCGATACTCCAAAAGATAAGTGCCAGCTTGATATCAACTTTAGTTAACTGTTAAACAGAGTTGCTGTTACTTGTATTATAGAATCATGCCGTCAGTGTCCTTTGATTAAACTGAGACAGTACTGTGTTTTATACTCACGAGAACCCAGTTTCACTTAATTTGGTTCCGTCAACCCACTCAAAGTCCCCTTCATCGCTTTGATCATGAAGGCCTATCCAGTAGCCACCATCTAAAGAAACGATCTGAGTAGTAATCCAATTCTGAAATAAAAGAGTTATTTTTCCAAGAGTTTGTACAGAGAATCAGCCTAATTCCCATAATGGCAGCAGCTACCTGAATGTTACATGTTGGGGTAGTCATGCATTTAAGGAATAAGAAGAAAACCACAGTGCAACAAAGCTGTGCAGCTGTTATATCTGAATTAATGCAAGAAACGTTAAACTGTGATATATTCAACTTCAGGAATGGGAGACCAGCTTCTACTGCTAACATAACGTTCAGATGATTGAATTTTTTTTACCAAAAGCAAACGCCTACTGGCTCTAATAAGTAAATCATAACTTCAATGTAAAAATCAAGTGTCTGCAAAACAAAGGTATCTTATGGATAAAAAGGCAGCTCCTCTGGATCATGAGTTAAAACATTTTGTGCAGAGCTGTTCTAAGGGAGCAAGTACTTCTTATAAGTTAAAAGATTATGGTTGGGAATTATGTTTACAGTCATACCTCCACTTCTGAACTCTTGATAACCACTAAGTCTGCATCCATTGCTTGACACTCTGATCTGGCTTCGTACCACTTCTTTCTTGCATGCTTGTCAAAGAAGTAGCACTTACCCTGAAACATATCCCACCCTGATGGACACTGTTCACCAACAGCTGCAGATACAAATGGAAACACACACACATTAACTCACAGAAGAAACATATCCCATCCTGATGGACACTGTTCACCAACAGCTACAGGTACAAATGGAAAAACACTCACAATAACTCACAGATGAAACATATCCCATCCTGATGGACACTGTTCACCAACAGCTACAGATACAAATGGAAACACACGCACAATAACTCACAGAAGAAACATATCCCATCCTGTTGGACACTGTTCACCAACAGCTACAGGTACAAATGGAAAAACACTCACAATAACTCACAGCTGACCAATATGCCATCCTGATGGACACTGTTCATCAACAGCTACAGGTACAAATGGAAACACATGCACAATAACTCACAGCTGACCAATATGCCTCGATACACTGTTCATCAACAGCTACAGGTACACATGGAAACACACACACAATAACTCACAGCTGACCAATATGCCATCCTGATGGACACTGTTCATCAACAGCTACAGGTACAAATGGAAACACATGCACAATAACTCACAGCTGACCAATATGCCATCCTGATGGACACTGTTCATCAACAGCTACAGGTACAAATGGAAAAACACTCACAATAACTCACAGAAGAAGCATATCCCATCCTGATGGACACTGTTCACCAACAGCTGCAGATACAAATGGCAACACACGCACAATAACTCACAGAAGAAACATATCCCATCCTGTTGGACACTGTTCACCAACAGCTACAGGTACAAATGGAAAAACACTCACAATAACTCACAGCTGACCAATATGCCATCCTGATGGACACTGTTCATCAACAGCTACAGGTACAAATGGAAACACACGCACAATAACTCACAGCTGACCAATATGCCATCCTGATGGACACTGTTCATCAACAGCTACAGGTACAAATGGAAACACATGCACAATAACTCACAGCTGACCAATATGCCTCGATACACTGTTCATCAACAGCTACAGGTACACATGGAAACACACACACAATAACTCACAGCTGACCAATATGCCATCCTGATGGACACTGTTCATCAACAGCTACAGGTACACATGGAAACACACGCACAATAACTCACAGCTGACCAATATGCCATCCTGATGGACACTGTTCATCAACAGCTACAGGTACAAATGGAAACACATGCACAATAACTCACAGCTGACCAATATGCCTCGATACACTGTTCATCAACAGCTACAGGTACAAATGGAAACACATGCACAATAACTCACAGATGAACATATATGCCATCCTGTTGGACACTGTTCATCAACAGCTACAGGTACAAATGGAAACACACTCACAGTAACTCACAGATGAAACATATCCCATCCTGATGGACACTGTTCACCAACAGCTACAGATACAAATGGAAACACATGCACAATAACTCACAGAAGAAACATATCCCATCCTGATGGACACTGTTCACCAACAGCTACAGGTACAAACAGAAACACACTCACATTAACTCACAGATGAAACATATCCCATCCTGATGGACACTGTTCATCAACAGCTACAGGTACAAACAGAAACACACTCACAATTACTCACAGAAGAAACATATCCCATCCTGATGGACACTGTTCACCAACAGCTACAGGTACAAATGGAAACACACTCACAGTAACTCAAAGATGAAACATATCCCATCCTGATGGACACTGTTCACCAACAGCTGCAGATACAAATGGCAACACACGCACAATAACTCACAGAAGAAACATATCCCATCCTGATGGACACTGTTCACCAACAGCTACAGGTACAAACAGAAACACACTCACATTAACTCACAGATGAAACATATCCCATCCTGATGGACACTGTTCATCAACAGCTACAGGTACAAACAGAAACACACTCACAATTACTCACAGAAGAAACATATCCCATCCTGATGGACACTGTTCACCAACAGCTACAGGTACAAATGGAAACACACTCACAGTAACTCACAGAAGAAACATATCCCATCCTGATGGACACTGTTCACCAACAGCTACAGGTACAAATGGAAACACACTCACAGTAACTCACAGATGAAACATATCCCATCCTGATGGACACTGTTCACCAACAGCTGCAGATACAAATGGCAACACACGCACAATAACTCACAGAAGAAACATATCCCATCCTGATGGACACTGTTCACCAACAGCTACAGGTACAAATGGAAACACACTCACAGTAACTCACAGATGAAACATATCCCATCCTGATGGACACTGTTCACCAACAGCTGCAGATACAAATGGCAACACACGCACAATAACTCACAGAAGAAACATATCCCATCCTGATGGACACTGTTCACCAACAGCTACAGGTACAAACAGAAACACACGCACAATAACTCACAGCTGACCTTATCAAATGATAATCTGAGTTTAGATTAAAATATAACAAATTTTCTCTAATGATATATATGATATGAAACAAAATGGAGTCCTGTGTAATATTTTGCACATTATTTTGCTATGCTGCCACTCACTGGTTGCTATGGTAAAAAAAAACATTCATCCCTTGGTACATCCACACACACACACACACATGTTTGTGTTTCATTCTGACCGAGGACCCCATTGTATTTTCCATTGTTCAAATCCACGTACCCTAACCTTAACAATACCCCATACAATAGAATTCTTTCGAGGACGTGGTGATTCTTTAGAAATCACAACCGAGGACCTGGAATTCTTTTGTTCAAGTCCTCGGTCGGATAGAAAAACAAACGCACACACACAGGCTGACACAGCCATATATATCAACAGGGATGATTACTCAAGTCTCTATTAGTAGTCTAAACAAACTATCAAATTATTTAATAGATAATTAGATAATGAAATAGGGGTGCAATCCACTAAAGAATAAGGGAAACAGCTCTTTAGCTAACACATTGGAAAGTGTGGTTACTCACGCCTCTCATAGTAGTCTATATCTTCCATATACGTGGTAGAAACCCCAGAGTAAAGATTGCTGGCATCACTCAGGGAGCAATCCATTGTCTTGGTGTTGTATTCAATTGATCTGCATGTAAATCCAGATTGCTGTATACACTGCCTAGCACACTCCTCTGGGTAGATGTTAGTTAACTGTAGATTGTCATATCCATCCAAGTACATGCTGTGGTACACATTGAAATTATCTACCAGATATCCTGTCAAAAACCATACATCATCTGGTTACAGTCTACTATGTCAGATTATTCAATATATTTTAATTCAAATAACTTGTTCTTTAGAGTGACCTTATGCAAAAAGAACAAACAAATGTCTTGACTGACTTCGTTGAACTTTTGATGTCAAAATAGAGACCAATATTAACTTGCTTGGGCATGGTTGCCATTGTTTATATACCAAGGATACACACTCTGATTTATAACCTATTATATTAATTATTCATTAACACAAAAAGTGAGAATACCAAACCACATACAATTTTCTTTATACAAAACCAATGGGAAAGCCATTTTCCTCTCACAGGCTACTGTGTATGCCTTCTGACTAATGCAATGTACAAATCTATCACACTGTTACTACTAGCAGGGTAAGGGGTAGTGTTTTGATCATATTTTGAGAAGTAATGAATTGATTTTATGCTTTTTAGACTAAATTATCATTATTAATTGGCAGATACTAAATATCTTGAACCTTATGACTGTCCTACTGGACCTAAAACAATAAATGTTAGTGTTCTTCTTGATGTTTAAGTTAGCAAGCAAAGCAAATTGTATTTATCAATAAATATATCAAATATGATCAAAGATCAATATTTTCAGTGATATAGCATCAAAATTTGTTACCATTTTTCTTGCACACATATCCCAGTTGTGCAGTACATACGATATCATTCCAAGTTCCAGTGTTAACATACATCTCTGCACAGTGTTCCACTTCATTAGCATCATTTGGTTCACCTGATGAAGATTTCATTTCAAATTTCTGTTGGTATATGGCATCAAAGAGTTGCTTAAAGTGTAATACTTTACCCCATATTTATGTTATTTAATAACAACATTGTTAGAGACACATAGAACTATTAAAATTTCACTAATCAAATTTAAGTAAACACAGAAATGAGTGAATATTCTGCGACTGTCTCCAACATACACAAAAATTCTGACTCATCAGTCAGTTGCAATAATAATGAATGTGTAAATGTAAAACTATGTACAACAGTGACACATACTTGATTATTCAGAGTTAAATTTAAGACAAATGATATTGTCCAAACTGGGGAATTACATAATACATGTTTGTCAATTAATTAGTCACTTACTGACCACATAAAATTGGCATTAATGACATATTCTATGGACCACAGCGGTAAATAACATAATATGTGCTTAGGTTTCTTCTAGCAACAAATCAGTAACATACTGGCCACAGAAAGTTGAGTTTAACTGAAAGAAGGTCCAGTACTTTCATTTGACTGTGATCTATAAATCATTATTATCTCATCTGCCTACATGTAATGTATAAGGAGGTGAGATATTGTACTTCACCCCACACCAGAAATGTGAGGAAGTGTGTGCATGAGTGTGGTTGAGTACAGGTGTGCAAGTGTTTGTGAGTGAGCAAAATATGTGTGTAATTTTGGACAGGTGCCTGAAAATGTAAGCTGGTGCCTACATACCTGATTGTTGACTTCATAGGTCAAAGATCAGAGGTCAAGAAACCTAAAAATTTGTTGTTGTTTTTGTAGCCATTTTTGCATGCCAACATGTTAAAAAAAGCCATTACACCACATGGTATGTAGAGAATGATGATGCAAATTTCAAAATAAGACAGATTTAGGGTCAAAGGTCAACTGAGTTAAAAGGTAAAACTGGTCTAATTTGTGCAAAAAAGTGTTTCGTGAACTTCTCCTGGACCGTAAGCCTGATCACATCAAATGTTTTGGGTATACATGCCAGACAATGTACTGTAAACTCATACAGGTCTGAGTGATTGGTGATGTCAGAGATCAAATACCCAAAAACTGATATTAACCATTTTCTGCTTGTCAGTATGTTGGTGAAAGTAATTAAAACACAATATAATGTAGAGAATAATGGGATAAATTTTAAACAATACTTATGTAGTTGTTAAGGGTCGAGGTGAAAGGTCAATGCAGATCAATTTTGTCACAGAAGAGATGAGATCTGCAACTCCATCAATTGGGATACAAGTAATACATGTACTGTCTCTTAGTTGCAAAACCCAGAAAATCTAACCTATTGGTGTGTAAGTAAAACATCTACTGTCTGCTCCTAGTTGCAAAACTTTTATGTCTAAGCTAAATAAAACCAATCTTCTCCTAGTTGAAACAATCTGTAAGGCTCAGGTATCAATATATATATATATATATATACACACGCCTACAGTGGAATTACGACCTTCCTTACCGGTTTCGAACCTCTGGACATTCAATCAGCGTCCATAGCCTAGTGGTTAGGGTGTCCGCGTACAGAGCGGGAGGCTTGTGGTTCGAAGCCCGGTGGAGGCTGAAAGTTTCTTCACTGTTCTTGATTTTCCAACTCATTACTATTTTCATTTATATATATATATATATATATATATATATACTTACTCACACTTACTCAAGTTTCACGCCTGCAGTGTACGGCGATCATCAGGCAACTGGACATAAACATTTGTGTATTAACCTACACTGTCTAAATGTCTATCTTGTAACTCTTAGTTGAAACAGTCTGTAAGCCTAAGCTATTGATATAGAAGTAGAATATCTACTATCTGCTCTTAGTTGCAACAGTTTGTTAGGCTCAGGTGTCATTTTCAAGTATATATTGCTATATAAGTAAAATGTGATCTGTTGTCATAGTTACAAATCTTTCTAAAATGACACATTTTCTCTGCAATATGTTGTGTACACAAAATGTAATCTAAGCATTATGTTAACAACAATATTAGTCCTGACTGGAAGATGGAGCCAAGTAGATTAGATACCATTACATGCCTAGGATGTTCCATAGTTAGAGGGCCAGGATTTTAAGCCCAGCAGAATCAAAATATCACAACATAATCAGGTCCTGTCATTTGTACAAATTGAACTAATGTACAGAAACATCCTAGGAGAAAATGCCAAAATAGCTAAAAGATTTAAAGTTCCATTTGTTAAATACTTCACCTGGGGCCCAGTTTAAAAAGGTAAATCCAGAGCCATCACTCCAGGTCCAACCCCCCTCGCGATTAGTGTCAGATGCACCAATCCATAAACGGCTCTCACTAATTACTGCCATGCGACCTGTATTGAGAAACATAGGTTGATTCAGGAATTAAAACAAACATTATACATGAAGTACTTGATTGGTTGAAACAGATGACTTTATAAAGATGAGAGCTTGTGAGAATCAGATTCCAAAGTTGGGTTCTTGAAATCCATAGGGAAAGGATGGTAGCCTACAAACTAGAGTTCTAATTGGCTGAGGCAATTAAAGGTGTGTGCACACCTCAAATATGACATATCGTTAGTTATGTTTTTGAAATATTTCTTGTGGTTTCTTGAAAGATAAAATGACAAATGAAGAGTAATAAAGGAGGAAGTGATTAGAAAAGAATCTTTTATAGCATTACGAGAGACCCTTGAGAGATCCCCCCCCCCCACTCCACGATTAAATTAATCAAACACAGAATTATGTTATTTCAATATGTTAGCAATTCAAGGTCACCACTGACTGGGACCAGGTTAAGCCCTCCTAAACTAATCAAACCCTGAATGAGGTCTCTTACCCAATATGTTATTCATCTCAGTGGATCCACCGATACTAATCAGGTTTTCTCCTCAACTAATCAAACCCTGAATGATGTTTCTTACCCAATATGTAATTAATTTCTTTGGATCCACCGATACTTATCAAGTTTCCTCCAATCAAACCCTAAATGAGGTTTCTTACCCAACACATTATTCATTTCAGTGGATCCACTGATACTAATCAGGTTTCCCCTAAACTATTCAAACCCTGAATGAGGTTTCTTACCTATTATGTTATTCTTTTCAGAGGATCCACCGATAGAAATCAGTTTTCCCCTAAACTTATCAAACCCTGAATGTTTCTTACCCAATATGTAATTCATTTCAGTGGATCCACTGATACTGATCAGGTTTCCCCCTAAACTTATCAAACCCTGAATGTTTCTTTACCCAATATGTAATTCATTTCAGTGGATCCACTGATACTTATCAGGGTTTCTCCTCAACTAATCAAACCCTGAATGAAGTTTCTTACCCAATATATAATTCATTTCAGAGGATCCACCAATAGAAATCAGGTTTCCTCCTCCAAGGTTACATTGTATCTCTGCATCCGTCCAGGAAAGGTAACGATATGGCTGGAACAGGTAGCAGTTACCAGAAGATGAGTCATACTCCCAGCCACTACCACAACGGGAGTCAAATACAGCTGAAATGGAAATTAAAAAGAGGAAAGTGATGCAGATTATCTTCACAACAATCCATTTCCCATCACTGTACAGTAAGCTGCATGAAAGGCCCAACATATTACACTGGTACAGTAAGCTGCATGAAAGGCCCAACATATTACACTGGTACAGTAAGCTGCATGAAAGGCCCAACATATTACACTGGTACAGTAAGCTGCATGAAAGGCCCAACATATTACACTGGTACAGTAAGCTGCATGAAAGGCCCAACATATTACACTGGTACAGTAAGCTGCATGAAAGGCCCAACATATTACACTGATACAGTAAGCTGCATGAAAGGCCCAACATATTACACTGTTACAGTAAGCTGCATGAAAGGCCCACCATATTACACTGGTACAGTAAGCTGCATTAAAGGCCCAACATATTACACTGGTACAGTAAGCTGCATGAAAGGCCCATTATATTACACTGGTACAGTAAGCTGCACGAAAGGCCCAACATATTACACTGGTACAGTAAGCTACATGAAAGGCCCAACATATTACACTGGTGCAGTAAGCTACATGAAAGGCCCAACATATCACACTGGTGAATTAAGCTGCATGAAAGGCCCAACATATCACACTGGTTCAGTAAGCTGCACGAAAGGCCCAACATATTACACTGGTACAGTAAGCTACATGAAAGGCCCAACATATTACACTGGTACAGTAAGCTACATGAAAGGCCCAACAAATAACACTGGTGCAGTAAGCTACATGAAAGGCCCAACATATTACACTGGTACAGTAAGCTGCATGAAAGGCCCAACATATTACACTGTTACAGTAAGCTGCATGAAAGGCCCAACATATCACACTGGTGCAGTAAGCTGCATGAAAGGCCCAACATATCACACTGGTACAGTAAGCTGCACGAAAGGCCCAACATATTACACTGGTACAGTAAGCTTCATGAAAGGCCCAACAAATAACACTGGTGCAGTAAGCTACATGAAAGGCCCAACATATTACACTGGTACAGTAAGCTGCATGAAAGGCCCAACATATTTCACTGTTACAGTAAGCTGCATGAAAGGCCCAACATATCACACTGGTGCAGTAAGCTGCATGAAAGGCCCAACATATCACACTGGTGCAGTAAGCTGCATGAAACATATTACAATGGTACAGTAAGCTGCACGAAAGGCCCAACATATCACACTGGTACAGTTAGCTACATGAAAGTCCCAACATATAACACTGGTACAGTAAGCTACATGAAAGGGGGATACTCTTAGGATTCTCATTGAAGAGTGCAAATTTGTTACCAATTTTTCTGGTTGTCCCAGGGACAAGCAGGCCTTACATTCTGGTTGTCTGAACAGTAAATTCAGTTGTCCAAAAATAGTCACCATAGCAAAATAACAATGACCAATATAAACACTGTCGGAGAGGTGTGAGGAATTGGTGAATAGAGCACCAGCTTTAGGGAATGGTACCAATTTATCCTTTTACCTAGATTTGGGGGTATTTAGCTACAATGAAATCTGAAGTTGATGTAAACTACTAATCGTTCCACATATAACCTCTACAGCTCATTTAGGTTGTCATAACATAAATTTTGGTCATCTCAGAAGACCAACCTACCAAAAAAATTGCCCCTGCACAAGTACAACATTGGCGTCACGAGGTGTATTGGGGTTTAACAAATGTTTCATTAATACTACATTGGGTTTATTTTTGAGTCTCTTTTCCCACATAGCTCATTTTCAGTTAGCAAAGTGTCTTCATTAATGATTTAAAAATTTAAAGAAATGAATTTTCGATAAACTGCTACAAAAACACAAGAGCTGATGCATATAGTTAAAGGTTCATATATATATGTAAGCCATAAACCTGAAACAGTTTTACATGTGTTTTATACTTCTTCTTCTCTTACTTTATGAAGAGGTTTACGATTGTAATATACTCACGAGTAGGTCCAACATTAACAGTTCCTGAGCTACCAGCATCTGTAAAGCCAAAGAAAACAAGAACAGGATGGTAGCTATTGTCACAGTGAGTTCAATGATCTAAGGATGGGAACTATTGTTGCAGTTGGCTCAATAGTCACAGGATGGAAGCTGTTGTCACAGTGTGTACAACTGTCTCAAGATGGTAGCTAATGTACTGTGAGTACAACTGTCTCAGGATGGTAGCTATCGTCACAGTGGTTCAATGATCTAAGGATAAGAGCTATCGTCACAGTGGTTCAATGATCTAAGGATGGGAACTATTGTTGCAGTTGGCTCAATAGTCACAGGATGGAAGCTGTTGTCACAGTGTGTACAACTGTCTCAAGATGGTAGCTAATGTACTGTGAGTACAACTGTCTCAGGATGGTAGCTATCGTCACAGTGGTTCAATGATCTAAGGATAAGAGCTATCGTCACAGTGGTTCAATGATCGAAGGATGGGAGCTATTGTTGCAGTTGGCTCAATAGTCACAGGATGGTAGCTATTGTACTGTGAATACAACTGTCTCAAGATTGTAGCATTGTCACAGTGAGTTCAATGATCTAAGGATGGGAACTATTGTTGCAGTGGGCTCAATAGTCATAGGATGGAAGCTATTGTCACAATGAGTTCAATTGTCTTAGGATGAGAGCCATTTTCACAGTGGGTTCAACTGTCTAATGCAATAACCTCACAAGATATTTGTGAATAGCTGCATCTGTGTGTAGAACACACTTCATTACAAAGTTCAAGTAACTACTTCAATTAGAAAGGTTGCAGTATTCTGTTCCATATAAGCTATGTCTTTCTTACTTTTTACTACCATTTTTATGCTTACAGATGTGTATTTTTCTTCAAAGGTCAACAGCTTCTGTGGAAGATTATATTTCTCTGGTGTCCTTCATTGTAACAGTAAATGCTATTTATGTTTGCTCTGTATTTATGCAGGAATGAATATGAGAAATAAATTTGATCTTCAACTTGGTAAGAACAAAATTGTTAAAATAACATCTTACCAAGATCACAGAACTTATATTCTCCTTCACTCCCATAGCCTGTTGAATAGCCAACATAGTTGATCTGAAAAGGATCAGGGTCCGTCCAAAACATGAATGGTATTCCCTCACCATATTTGTACACAGCTATATATCCATTGGATTCATAGGTGATCACAAACCCTCTAAATTCAGATGCACTGAGAATACCGATGGTTTGAACCTCAGCTACATGGGCACATTGACCACAGGTTCTAATTACTGACTGGGTGTTGCCCCATCCACCAATGACGACTTCATACATTTGACCTTGACCCGTATTGGATGAAGATAGAGCAATGTGGACGTCATTGCTGGCCCGCACCTGAAACTCTACTCGGTTAGTAGGTAGAGGAGACGGATGATAGCGGTAATAAAAGTCCAGGTCTGTAGTCCGGGAAGTGTAGGTCTCGCATTCTAGCAAATGTGAAGGAATAAAAACAATGACGTTGGTTAGCTTTATGGCAGTAAAATTCATATTCACAAAGTCACATTAATATAAATAACAAGTCAGGTCACTAGGGCATTCTTTTCAGCATCTAAAATAAACAAAATTACACAACTGATAACCAGTTAAGCAATAAGGATTTTTTCAACTGTTACACAACCAGTATAAATGTGCAAACATAATTAACAGATTGTGAATAGTATGAAAATTGGCATAGCAACTATTCTTGTCAAACTTGAAAATGACATTATTGACAGAGTTGCATCTGGTCAAACACTATAGAGAGAGTTGCAATTGGTCAGACACTATAGAGAGAGTTGCAGTTGGTCAGACACTATAGATAGAGTTGCAGTTGGTCAGACACTATTGATAGAGTTGCAGTTGGTCAGACACTATAGATAGAGGTGCAGTTGGTCAGACACTATAGATAGAGGTGCAGTTGGTCAGACACCATAGATAGAGGTGCAGTTGGTCAGACACCATAGATAGAGGTGCAGTTGGTCAGACACCATAGATAGAGGTGCAGTTGGTCAGACACCATAGATAGAGTTGTATTTGGTCAAACGCTATAGATAGAGGTGCAGTTGGTCAGACACTATAGATAGAGGTGCAGTTTATCAGACATCATAGATAGAGGTGCAGTTGGTCAGACACTATAGATAGAGGTGCAGTTTATCAGACACTACAGATAGAGGTGCAGTTGGTCAGACACCATAGATAGAGGTGCAGTTTATCAGACACTATAGATAGAGGTGCAGTTGGTCAGACACCATAGATAGAGGTGCAGTTGATCAGACATCATAGATAGAGGTGCAGTTTATCAGACACTATAGATAGAGGTGCAGTTGGTCAGACACCATAGATAGAGGTTCAGTTGATCAGACATCATAGATAGAGGTGCAGTTGGTCAGACATTATAGATAGAGGTGCAGTTTATCAGACACTATAGATAGAGGTGCAGTTTATCAGACACCATAGATAGAGGTGCAGTTTATCAGACACTATAGATAGAGGTGCAGTTGGTCAGACATCATAGATAGAGGTGCAGTTGGTCAGACACTATAGATAGAGGTGCAGTTGGTCAGACACTATAGATAGAGGTGCAGTTGGTCAGACACCATAGATAGAGGTGCAGTTGGTCAGACACCATAGATAGAGGTGCAGTTGGTCAGACACCATAGATAGAGGTGCAGTTGGTCAGACACCATAGATAGAGTTGTATTTGGTCAAACGCTATAGATAGAGGTGCAGTTGGTCAGACACTATAGATAGAGGTGCAGTTTATCAGACATCATAGATAGAGGTGCAGTTGGTCAGACACTATAGATAGAGGTGCAGTTTATCAGACACTACAGATAGAGGTGCAGTTTATCAGACACCATAGATAGAGGTGCAGTTTATCAGACACTATAGATAGAGGTGCAGTTGGTCAGACACCATAGATAGAGGTGCAGTTGATCAGACATCATAGATAGAGGTGCAGTTTATCAGACACTATAGATAGAGGTGCAGTTGGTCAGACACCATAGATAGAGGTTCAGTTGATCAGACATCATAGATAGAGGTGCAGTTGGTCAGACATTATAGATAGAGGTGCAGTTTATCAGACACTATAGATAGAGGTGCAGTTTATCAGACACCATAGATAGAGGTGCAGTTTATCAGACACTATAGATAGAGGTGCAGTTGGTCAGACATCATAGATAGAGGTGCAGTTGGTCAGACACTATAGATAGAGGTGCAGTTGGTCAGACACCATAGAAAGAGGTTCAGTTGATCAGACATCATAGATAGAGGTGCAGTTGGTCAGACACTATAGATAGAGGTGCAGTTGGTCAGACACCATAGATAGAGGTTCAGTTGATCAGACATCATAGATAGAGGTGCAGTTGGTCAGACACTATAGATAGAGGTGCAGTTTATCAGACATTATAGATAGAGGTGCAGTTTATCAGACACCATAGATAGAGGTGCAGTTTATCAGACACTATAGATAGAGGTGCAGTTGGTCAGACACCATAGATAGAGGTGCAGTTGATCAGACATCATAGATAGAGATGCAGTTTATCAGACACTATAGATAGAGGTGCAGTTTATCAGACACTATAGATAGAGGTGCAGTTGGTCAGACACCATAGATAGAGGTTCAGTTGATCAGACACTATAGATAGAGGTGCAGTTGGTCAGACACCATAGATAGAGGTTCAGTTGATCAGACATCATAGATAGAGGTGCAGTTGGTCAGACATTATAGATAGAGGTGCAGTTTATCAGACACTATAGATAGAGGTGCAGTTTATCAGACACCATAGATAGAGGTGCAGTTTATCAGACACTATAGATAGAGGTGCAGTTGGTCAGACATCATAGATAGAGGTGCAGTTGGTCAGACACTATAGATAGAGGTGCAGTTGGTCAGACACCATAGAAAGAGGTTCAGTTGATCAGACATCATAGATAGAGGTGCAGTTGGTCAGACACTATAGATAGAGGTGCAGTTGGTCAGACACCATAGATAGAGGTTCAGTTGATCAGACATCATAGATAGAGGTGCAGTTGGTCAGACACTATAGATAGAGGTGCAGTTTATCAGACATTATAGATAGAGGTGCAGTTTATCAGACACCATAGATAGAGGTGCAGTTTATCAGACACTATAGATAGAGGTGCAGTTGGTCAGACACCATAGATAGAGGTGCAGTTGATCAGACATCATAGATAGAGATGCAGTTTATCAGACACTATAGATAGAGGTGCAGTTTATCAGACACTATAGATAGAGGTGCAGTTGGTCAGACACCATAGATAGAGGTTCAGTTGATCAGACATCATAGATAGAGGTGCAGTTGGTCAGACATTATAGATAGAGGTGCAGTTTATCAGACACTATAGATAGAGGTGCAGTTTATCAGACACCATAGATAGAGGTGCAGTTTATCAGACACTATAGATAGAGGTGCAGTTGGTCAGACACCATAGATAGAGGTTCAGTTGATCAGACATCATAGATAGAGGTGCAGTTGGTCAGACACCATAGATAGAGGTTCAGTTGATCAGACATCATAGATAGAGGTGCAGTTGGTCAGACATTATAGATAGAGGTATAATTGATACTATAGATAGAAGTGCAGGTCCAACGCTATAACGCTGCAGTTGCTCAGAACTATAGTTAGCAGTGCAGATTATTACATTGTAGATAGAGGTGCATTCGGTCAGACACTATAGATCAAGATGCAATTAGACAGACACTATAGATAGAAATCTAAAATGTCAGTCTTCTGCTATTAGTAGAAAATAGATGGATTATCACATATTCATCAACTCACTTATTCATCAAAAGTCCTCCAGCCAAGTGTTGAACTTTCTACACTTGACTTCCAATTCAGTGTGTAACAATTCAATCATATAGAATTCAAGCAAAGTTATGTTGAATCAAAATAGCTAATGCTAAACAATAACCTAAGGCTACTTGTTTGTTACTATGTCATTGCTTTTATTATTTTAAGATCTTAAGATCTTCCAACAACCAATTGTTCTGCCCCTTTCCCCATTACTGTTCTCCCAACCCCTCTGTGAGAACATGAAGTTAGCAATGGTGCTGTTACCTTTAGGCTTTTCACAAATGGATGTCTTTGTATCTGAACAGCTCAAGTCATCCCACAGACCTTCTTTGTTATCCTGCACCATAGCTGCAACACAAGCCTCACCTCCTACATCATAGTTAGGATTACCTGGAGCCCAGTTGTTGAGATCAAGCTGAAGAAACAGCACCATGATCATCAAAGACATGTCACATGCAAACTTATAATCTAGTTACATGTCAAATGCAAACTTCAATTCTAGTTACATGTCAAATGCAAACTTTCCTCTCTAATTACATGTCAAATGCAAACTTCCCTCTCTAATTACATGTCACATGCAAACTTCAATTCTAGTTACATGTCAAATGCAAACTTCCCTCTCTAATTACATGTCAAATGCAAACTTCAATTCTAGTTACATGTCAAATGCAAACTTCCATCTCTAATTACATGTCAAATGCAAACTTCAATTCTAGTTACATGTCAAATGCAAACTTCCCTCTCCAATTACATGTCAAATGCAAACTTCAATTCTAGTTACATGTCAAATGCAAACTTCCCTCTCTAATTACGTGTCAAATTCAAACTTCAATTCTAGTTACATGTCAAATGCAAACTTCCCCCTCTAATTACATGTCACATGCAAACTTCAATTCTAGTTACATGTCAAATGCAAACTTCCCTCTCTAATTACATGTCAAATGCAAACTTCAATTCTAGTTACATGTCAAATGCAAACTTCCATCTCTAATTACATGTCAAATGCAAACTTCAATTCTAGTTACATGTCAAATGCAAACTTCCCTCTCTAATTACATGTCAAATGCAAACTTCAATTCTAGTTACATGTCAAATGCAAACTTCCCTCTCTAATTACATGTGACATGCAAACTTCACTCATATTACATGTTTATACAACCAGCACAAAAAGTGTATTAACAGGTAATTTACATTTCCCTATGCAAAAAATCAACAACAATTATTTCATTGTGACTGAAAAAAAATACCAGATAATTTGAAAAGCTGCTGTGCCCAACCTAACCAATGATGACTTGTGTTCATTAAATATTCTGTGCCCAACCTAACCAATGATGACTTGTGTTCATTAAATATTCTGTGCCCAACCTAACCAATGATGATTTGTGTTCATTAAATATTCTGTGCCCAACCTAACCAATGATGACTTGTGTTTATTCAATATTCTGTGCCCAACCTAACTTATGATGACTTAATTGTGTTCATTTAATATTCTGTTCCTAACCTAACCAATGACAACTTGTGTTCATTACATATTCTGTGCCCAACCTAACCAATGATGATTTGTGTTCATTAAATATTCTGTGCCCAACCTAACCAATGATGACTTGTGTTTATTCAATATTCTGTGCCCAACCTAACTTATGATGACTTAATTGTGTTCATTTAATATTCTGTTCCTAACCTAACCAATGACAACTTGTGTTCATTACATATTCTGTGCCCAACCTAACCAATGATGATTTGTGTTCATTAAATATTCTGTGCCCAACCTAACCAATGATGACTTGTGTTTATTCAATATTCTGTGCCCAACCTAACTTATGATGACTTAATTGTGTTCATTTAATATTCTGTTCCTAACCTAACCAATGACAACTTGTGTTCATTACATATTCTGTGCCCAACCTAACCAATGATGACTTGTGTTCATTAAATATTCTGTGCCCAACCTAACCAATGATGACTTGTGTTCATTAAATATTCTGTGCCCAACCTAACCAATGATGACTTGTGTTCATTAAATATTCTGTGCCCAACCTAACCAATGATGACTTGTGTTCATTAAATATTCTGTGCCCAACCTAACTAATGATGACTTGTGTTTATTCAATATTCTGTGCCCAACCTAACCAATGATGACTTGTGTTTATTCAATATTCTGTGCCCAACCTAACTTATGATGACTTAATTGTGTTCATTTAATATTCTGTTCCTAACCTAACCAATGACAACTTGTGTTCATTACATATTCTGTGCCCAACCTAACCAATGATGACTTGTGTATTTGATATAAATAAAAAATTTTAAAAATATCCTTTTGAACAAGAATAACTATCAAAACCTGATTTGTTTTATTGTTTAAGTGATTTCAAGGGATTGGAATCAGAATCAACAATAACTGAATTTCTATGTTTTACCTGTTTTATAGTTTAACATTTTTCAAAGATTTATAAGAAATTATCTCAAGAAAGGCAGATACACTGCTTCCTATGTTCATTGGTTATGCTTAAAGGTTCAATCACTTAAACTTAATGGCCATGATGAAATTACACTTAAGTAGGCTACAGTCTGTACCTAAGTACAATTAGAAAATGCAGTACAAGACAACAAGAAAGGAAGACATACAGTGCTACCATCAGTCCAGACAAAGTTATCTCTGTTTCCAGAATCATGAAGGCCTATCCATGTGTTCACACCAATTCCTGCAACACGCACTGTAAAATGAGATGAATGTATATTAAACTACCACTCTTTTCCTGTCATCAGGCATTAGCCCTATGGCTGTTATTTACTATGACATTCCCCTCCCCGCACTTTACCTGCCTACCCATTTCTCAAGCTGTTTGTGAAATCTTCCAACAACCAACTCCCTTCCCTTTCTCTATCAATTTCTTATTTAGAAATTCAACACATTTTAAGGGTTCTAGAACTCTTAAACATTGATCCACCACACCAATACCAATATATTACAGAGAGGGATTAATATTTTAGCCACATCAATTGTTTAATTCCAATGACATTGATCCACCACACCAATACCAATATATTACAGAGAGGGATTAATGTTTTAGCCACATCAATTGTTTAATTCCAATGACATTGAAATTTTCTGTTAATTTTCATGGTAATATAGACCTTACATAGCAGAAAATGTTGAATTCTTTCATTTAAATTCAAAAGTTGCTAGTTTTGCATCTATGTTTACTAAACTGAACTAGACAAGTTAGACTTATTATCCCAGTAATAAATCAATAAGACTCACTTGATATGTAAGACTGTTCATCGTCGTCATTGATAGCTACCAGATGAGCATTTTGGTTGACACATTTGGCTTCTGCTGAGTTCCAGTCTGAGCGTGAGGTATCACTATAGTAACAAGAATCACCAAACAGATTCCATCCGGCAGGGCAATCACCAACAGCTGCAAAATCAACTTGTAAATGTCACTTAGGTATGTGTCGAAAAGAAAAACTGAATCAGTATCCAATCACCAACAGCTGCAAAATCAACTTGTAAATGTCACTTAGGTATGTGTCGGAAAGAAAAACTGAATCAGTATCAAAACAACAGAGATTATCTCTGCAGACCAACAGTTCCTTTTGTGTAAAATGCACAAAACATTATCTTGCTTTGTAGTCTGGCTGCAGTGATGCTGCAAGCTCCTTTATGACACAGTGCTTCAATTGCTTGTAAATGCACATGTTCATATAGTGCTTTCTAAATCTATTCACTGTACATTGGAAATCATTATTTATTAAGGTTAAAACTGTCAAATTATGTAATATAAAGAAATTAAAACAGAACCCACTGTTCCACAACTTGATCCATTGATACAAAATACTGAAATTTATTCATATTTTCATAGAAGTTCATTAATGCAGAAGTAAAGAAATTGAAAAAGAGCAAGATATGCATTCATGACATCCCAAATGGGCAGCCAATTGGATATATGCATATCATAGATGCAAATATTCAATTATGTGGATGACATCCCAAATGGGCAGCCAATTGGATATGCATATCATAGATGCAAATATTTAATCATGTTGATGACAAAGGCACTTACGCAAATTTGGAGAGATGTAATAGATCGGTTGGCCTGGTGGAGAAAGAAAAAAATTCTTGGGTTTCATTAGGTCCTAATAATCATAATTTTCTAAAAATGTGTGAAACAGAGTGGAGCTGTGTCAATATTTTGTAAATAATTGAAATTACTCTTTCAAAGCTGTTGCAGGTAGTAAAGATTAGTATAAGATATCTTAGTTTAAATGGATATGTATCTCAATTAAACAGCATCAGACAGTTCCAAATTATGTGAAATGATTTTCATTATTGTTCTCACCAGCTCTTTCTTGCATACGTACGCTTTGAGGACTTAAACAGTATCAGACAGTTCCAACGTATGATTTTCATTATTGTTCTCACCAGCTCTTTCTTGCATACGTACGCTTTGAGGACTTAAACAGTATCAGACAGTTCCAAAGTATGATTTTCATTATTGTTCTCACCAGCTCTTTCTTGCATACCTTAGCTCTGAAGAATTAAATAATATCAGACAGATTTCCATTATAACTGTTCTCACCAGCTCTTGTCTTGCATACGTAAGCTTTGAGGACAAAGCAGTTATTTGTGTTCCACTTGCCACTGGTATCTCCTGTAACATACAAAGATGTTCATATATCATGAAGATAACATATATACTGTTACAATGGAATTCTATCAGGATAAAATCAGGTATTATGAGCTTACCAGAATAATATTAAACAATTCTTTGCAAAACATAATATGCATGTCTTCAGGTAGTAAACAATTTTTGTGATACATAGCTTTAAACTAAATATATATCAATTACAGCTCATGTCTGAAAGTACCAGGGAGACCTTTCCTAAATATTTGATTCGCTGTGAAACAGTTAGCAATTTAATCAAATGCTAAGCACCTTATTATGTCTCTATAACATATTTTAAATTAACAAAATGTGGTTTTAACCCCACCTGTGTAGATCATTCCACAGTCATGCTGGCCGACTGTGTCAGCAGGTTCAGTCTCATCATTCCAGTTTTGGTAGGTCACTGCACTATTGTCCGACCACGTAAACACTCCATCATCTGGGTAATCTAAGAAAAATAAATGTGAAATTGTGAATTAATTTAGTAAATACTGTCTGCACATTAAGATCTTATACCAGTACTAAGTAAATGAGAGTTTAATGGCTTGTGGAAGGGAGGATTATGCTTAAAACAATCTGTATCCCTAGAGTCCAATCATTGACACATATATCTATGGAATCTAAAAGTGTGTGAGAAAAGTGTAGAAAATGCTGCTTATTAGTTTTCAAGTTTCAGTGTTATCAACCCGGTTACTATAACAAACATTATTCTGCACAATGTATACAATAGAAATGTATAATATAGACCTGAATATTGGTGTTGAAAGAAAGCGATGTATATTTGCAACTGATTTAGTGACATTTTGCATGGCTTCCTTACAATTAACACTGTTAACACTAAACAAACTGTTAGCTCTACTGTTGTGAGTGTGTGATTGTAACGTTTTAGCTTTCAGTTGCTCTGGCTGCTTTTCAAAACATTCTACAGACAAAGCTCCCTGTAACACTACAATTCTAATTCAACAATTGTAAAACAACCAGAATTATGTTATCTTGGCTGTATGGGTCTTGAATCCTGTCCTATTTGTGGCCTAATGTTGTATCTAGTGTTTGGCTCATCCCTGAAATAGAAAGCACAGGGTTGTTGTGTCTGAGTATGTCAACTACACGAATCAGAAGACATATTTCTTGTGTCTGCCTTCCCTATGACACATTTCAATAATCCAATTTCATGTGTCTGAGTAATCCCATGACATATGGCTAACCTTTGACAGAGAGTTATTATTGCATTGCCGTAAATGCTTTATGTAAATCAACTAAGACAAAATGAATACAATATTGTCTTGCCAAAAAGTCAGGTTTGAGAAGCTTTCTAATTAACAAAACATCCAACTGCTTTCTCTGAAATTTTAATTCAGTAGTATCTATTTTCTCTCTAGCATTTTCATTAGCTTATGTTATTCATATAAAAACTACATTTCATGGTAGTAAAATGATCATAAATATAGTGAACATTGCCAGTCATCAACATTTACATCTTCAATACCTATCTTTAGATATGACAGGGGACATACCTGCAATACCAATCCAAATATCTGTGATTCCAATGTTCTGTAAACCTTCAAACTGAGAGACGATGTAATCATTGTCCTCTCCACTGAAGATAGAGACCAGGAAAGCACCCTGAGCTTCACAAGTATGTTTAGCATCGGTGTAGGTCAGCTGTGTGTGACTGTTGAACTGGTAACAGTTTCCTTTGTGGATCCGCCAACCAGGATAACAAGTACCTAAAACAGAACAATCCAAAAAGGAATGTAAGATAGTGCAATGGAGTGTCGATAGCGTGTACCCCTTTTAGTCATTATCATATTTCTGATCAGTTTGATTTCTTGTCCTCAGATAAATGCTATTATACTCAGATATGATTGAGAGCCTCTGTAGGTACTTCTCAGGTACAGCATTTAAACCTTAATGAGGTTCTAACATATATATAGTATATATAGCTAGTTGCTAGTAAACATTAATTGATCTCTAAGAGTGGCATTGAATGGTCTAAAAGTCTGGACAAAGGTGACCAGTCTCGGTTTTTCTAGACTGTTTGATGGTATTAACTATTTCATTTTACCTTCTGCTCTTTCACACAAGAATGCATTTCTGCTATCTGTACACTTGGTGGTACTCCATTCACCATTGATTGCTGTATCTAAAACTTGAGCACAGTCCCCATCCGTGTCAAAGAATCTGGGAACAGGAGACATGGCAATATTAAAAACAACAAGCACTTCTTAATGCATTAATAGGCAAATAGACCAAAGAATAGCATCTGATAGTTGAAGGCAGGGTAAGAATATTAGACCGAAGCATAGCATCTGATAGTTGAAGGCAGGGCAATTCAAAAACACAAGCACTTCTTAATGCATTAATAGGCAAATAGACCAAAGAATAGCATATGCTAGTTGAAGGCAGAGCAAAACAACAAACAAGCACTTCTTAATTCATTAATAGGCATAGGGTACCAATGCATAGGATCCAATATCTGAAGGCAAGCTTTCTTAAAAAAAATAACAAATCCTTGAAATGGCAGGTATTGTCTTTTCCTCCTTCAAATATAAGTGTTCAAGGATGGAGGCCAGGTACCAATCTCCTCCCAAACAAAAGATGACAGTGATATGGGCCAAAGCATAGCATATTTGATAGCAGAAGACAGGGCAATAGAGAATCAAGCACTTCTTAATTCATTGATAGGCACAGGTATACATAGGTTTCTGGTAGTTGAAGGCATGGCAATAGAACGAACAGGCACTTCTTAATTCATTGATATGCATAGGTATACATAGGTTTCTGGTAGTTGAAGGCATGGCAATAGAACGAACAAGCACTTCTTAATTCCTTGGTAGGCATAGGGGACCAAAACATAGGTATCTGGTAGTTGAAGGCATGGCAATAGAACAAACAGGCACTTCTTAATTCCTTGGTATGCATAGGGGACCAAAACATAGGTATCTGGTAGTTGAAGGCATGGCAATAGAACAAACAGGCACTTCTTAATTCCTTGGTAGGCATAGGGGACCAAAACATAGGTATCTGGTAGTTGAAGGCATGGCAATAGAACAAACAGGCACTTCTTAATTCCTTGGTAGGCATAGGGGACCAAAACATAGGTATCTGGTAGTTGAAGGCATGGCAATAGAACAAACAGGCACTTCTTAATTCCTTGGTAGGCATAGGGGACCAAAACATAGGTATCTGGTAGTTGAAGGCATGGCAATAGAACAAACAGGCACTTCTTAAATCCTTGGTAGGCATAGGGGACCAAAACATAGGTATCTGGTAGTTGAAGGCATGGCAATAGAACAAACAGGCACTTCTTAAATCCTTGGTAGGCATAGGGGACCAAAACATAGGTATCTGGTAGTTGAAGGCATGGCAATAGAACAAACAGGCACTTCTTAAATCCTTGGTAGGCATAGGGGACCAAAACATAGGTATCTGGTAGTTGAAGGCAGGGCAATAGAACGAACAAGCACTTCTTAATTCATTGATTGACATAGAGGGACCAAACCATAGGTTTCTGGTAGTTGAAGGCAGAGCAATAGAACAAACAAGCACTTCTGGATTCATTGATTGACATAGGGGACCAAAACATAGGTTTCTGGTAGTTGAAGGCAGGGCAATAGAACGAGCAAGCACTTCTCAATTCATTGATTGACATAGGGGACCAAAAAATAGGTATCTGGTAGTTGAATGCAGAGCAATCTAGAACAAACAAGCACTTCTTAAATCCTTGGTAGGCATAAGGGACAAAACATAGGTATCTGGTAGTTGAAGGCAGAGCAATAGAACAAACAAGCACTTCTTAAATCCTTGGTAAGCATAGGGGACCAAAACATAGGTATCTGGTAGTTGAAGGCATGGCAATAGAACAAACAAGCACTTCTTAAATCCTTGGTAGGCATAGGGGACCAAAACATACAGGTAGGTATCTGGTAGTTGAAGGCAGAGCAATAGAACAAACAAGCACTTCTTAAATCCTTGGTAGGCATAGGGGACCAAAACATAGGTTTCTGGTAGTTGAAGGCAGGGCAATAGAACAAACAAGCACTTCTCAATTCATTGATTGACATAGGGGACCAAAAAATAGGTATCTGGTAGTTGAATGCAGAGCAATCTAGAACAAACAAGCACTTCTTAAATCCTTGGTAGGCATAAGGGACAAAACATAGGTATCTGGTAGTTGAAGGCAGAGCAATAGAACAAACAAGCACTTCTTAAATCCTTGGTAAGCATAGGGGACCAAAACATAGGTATCTGGTAGTTGAAGGCATGGCAATAGAACAAACAAGCACTTCTTAAATCCTTGGTAGGCATAGGGGACCAAAACATACAGGTAGGTATCTGGTAGTTGAAGGCATACAAACAAGCACTTCTTAATTCATTGATAGACATAGGGGACCAAAACATAGGTATCTGGTAGTTGAAGGCAGGGCAATAGAACAAACAAGCACTTCTCAATTCATTGATTGACATAGGGGACCAAAAAATAGGTATCTGGTAGTTGAATGCAGAGCAATCTAGAACAAACAAGCACTTCTTAAATCCTTGGTAGGCATAAGGGACAAAACATAGGTATCTGGTAGTTGAAGGCAGGGCAATAGAACAAACAGGCACTTCTTAAATCCTTGGTAGGCATAGGGGACCAAAACATGAATATCTGGTAGTTTAAGGCAGGGCAATAGAACAAACAAGCACTTCTTAAATCCTTGGTAGGCATAGGGGACCAAAACATAGGTTTCTGATAGTTGAAGGCAGGGCAATAGAACAAACAAGCACTTCTTAATTCATTGATTGACAAAGGGGACCAAAACATAGGTATCTGGTAGTTGAAGGCATGCCATAACAACAAACAATATTTGTAAAACTTTCTCATCATTCTTCTCTAAGGCCTAGTATTCTTAGGAGTAAATGGAGGAGTAAGTTGAAGATATGCCTGAAAACATTGAATTACTACTTTCTCTCACATAGTCCGTTTGTGTTTGGTCTCTTCTAATAATATTCAGAGGCAGCGATAACAATACTATGCAGCTAGAAAGTAATGTCTTTAAACCTGTGCTTCTCAACCTTTTCTCTCAGTTCCCCAACTAGGTGAAAATGTGTTTTCTCATTTTCCCCTCCCAAAGTCTACAAAAATGTACCACATATTTTTCAATCACTGTCTTTGACATGCAATAACGACAAAGATTATCATTCATTCAATGTTCATGTTATCTGTTACAATTCACTCTACAATATACAAAATAAAATATAACGGACCAATGAGCTTTATGCTCTTGAACAAAGGTCCTTTATATCAGGACTTCGCTTGGTCAATTTGAGATGTAAATCGCCACGATGTGTTTCGTCAAAGGCTACCACGTTTCTTGGTTAGAATATCTGTTTCAGCACTCAATGTGCATTCCCCTAGATAAGAGGACCACCATTCCTCATCACTTCCCCCTTTCTACACAATTCACACCAATTCCCCTCTAGCAATCCACTGCTGTAAACCAATAGAAATAATATGTATCTACGATGCATTGATTTCAAGCAGCAAAACGAAATGAATGCAGTTCATATAATATTGAACTATCATTTAACTATAGAAATAGTTGTAGGAAGAACAGTACCTTCCAGCAGGTTCCCCTGTGGCCCAGTTATCAAAGGTGACTGGTTGACCAGTACTCCACTTGAATGTTGTTGCATCACTATAATACTAAAAGACAAAATCAAAGAAATACCAACAAAATCACATGAAAGAAATACCAACAAAATCACATGAAAGAAATACCAACATTCGCTTTAAAGAAATACTAACAAAATCACATGAAAGAAATACAAACAAAATCATACGAGAGAAATACCAACAAAATGACATGAGGAAAATACCAATAAAATCACATAAGAGAAATACCAACAAAATCACATGAAAGAAATGCAAACAAAATCACATGAAAGAAATACCAACAAATCACAATAGAGAAAATACAAACAAAATCACATGAGAGAAATGCAAACAAAATCACATGAAAGAAATACCAACAAAATCACATGAAAGAAATACCAACAAAATTAGATGAGGGAAATACCAAAACAATCACATTAAAGAAATAAAAAAAAATCACATGAAATATATACAAACAAAATCACATGAAAGACATACCAACTTTCACATGAAAGAAATACCAAAAAAATCACATGAAAGACATACAAACAAAATCACATGAAAGAAATACAAACAAAATCATATGAGAGAAATACCAACAAAATCACATGAAAAAATACCAGCAAAATCATATGAAAGAAATACCAACAAAAATTACATGAAAGAAATACCAACACAATCGCATGAAAGAAATAAAAACAAAATCACATGAAACAACATAAAAAAATCACATGAAAGAGATACCAACTTTCACATGAAAGAAATACAAACAAAATCACATGAAATAAATACAAACAAATCACAAGAGAGAAAATACAAACAAAATCACATGAGAGAAATACAAACAAAATCACATGAAAGAAATACAAACAAAATTACATGAAAGAAATAGTAACAATACGCAATACTCTATAGTTTTCATGATCCCTACTGACACACTGGCTTGTACACAAAGAAAGCAACACTCATTTATGTATAACACCAAGTGACTGTCATAGTTACTGTGGTCAAACTTGGGTAGCAAAATCAGAATTATGTTTACCTTCAGTTAGCACATACAGTACAGTAGGACTTGTCTATACATAGCCTCTATCCAAATGATACAGGCATATATATGCTATGAAGCGAAGGAAAAAGATGTTACTAGGACATTAGTGATGTTATAACCCAATTATCTTTTGCAAGGCGACTTAATTGTACAAACTATTATGTTTCAAACACCATGTTGTCTGTGAGTTAAGATTTTGAGAATTTGAGATACTGGTGCTTGTAGCAATACTGTCCTCTTTCAGATTATGGAAGATTGTTGGTAACTGTTATAGCAAATTCTTCCTTTGGACATCAAACCAGCAGTTGGGCCCCTGGATTTAACTTTCCCTGGAACTAACTAAGTGGGTAATGTGTTTGGTACATTGTGATAAATTTTGACCCTGTCTGACCTCAAACAAAACAAGGAAAGATAAGCATCAAGGATTACTAGTTATTGATATATAAGATACCACATAAACTGAGGTTACATCAATTAATTTATAAGCAGGGTGACAAGTGTGGTGCCAAAGAGACAGTCAATTCAGTTGTGGACAAGGTACTTATAATGTTTACAAACATACCACATGTTTTTAAGGGTCACATGAACTTCTAATGGGTGCTATATATATAACTCAGAAAACTCTCTATAGTAGCATTACTTCTGAAGACATCCTATATACAAGATTTTCCTACTTTGACTTCTGTTCACCTTATTTGACCAATGAGCTCCATAACAAAGAAAATGATTCTTGCACTCACTCATGGATTGGTATGTACTTCATTTGAGATCAATTATTGGAGTTATTGTGCTTTACAAGATTTCAAAATTTGGCCTCTGTTGAACATTGACCTCCATATAACACAACATGGTTACTCACTTTGGAGAAATATTTACACAGGATGAAGTTCATTGAAGCTTCAATTTTGAAGTTATTTGTTACAAGGTTTTCAGAGTCCCTTTGACCTCTTTTAAACAGCTATAGGTTTATTTACTCAGTGCGATGGATGCACATACTATACTTCATCTAAGCTTCAAGTTTTGTAGTTATTATGTTAACATGGTTTCATACCTTGACATGTTTTAGCTCCAAACGACCTATATATGAGCCCCGCAAATATCAATAGCAGTCTTGCACTCACTAAGGTGAATCCAAGCTTGGCTTTAGAGTTGATGTGTTAATGAGATGTTCACTTATGTTGACCTCAAATGACCTTTGAGCTCTACAAATTGCAATAGGTTTGTTCTCACAAGTAAGGCAAATCCAAACACAAAGTATCAAGTTCAGCCATCAGGCACTTTTGAGTTATCATGTTTACAAGCAGTTTGACACATATACAGATGGACATGTACACAAATGCCATCGCAACCATATAGATTGCTTACATATGTCTCTTGCAAGGAATATCAAATGTTATGAGAAGTGACATCTTGTTGGGGAATGTACATATTGTCCTCTGTTAATGAAAGGTATCTTCTTCATCTCTCGCCAATATTTATTACTCTATTTAAAAATGCTATTTATGAGCAATAGAACTTTCTTCTGTCTTCACCTGCAGTGTACTGGCTCTGACCCAATATTAGTGTCCTACATACATATACATACATATATATACACATACATATATATATATAATATATGCACATACATATATATACACATACATATATACAAATACACGCACACTCCCACGCATACATACTCACAGTTTAATTGATATAGCTTGTTTTTGTGCCTATTTATCATTATTCAGACTAACTAGTGGCTCTGACCCAATATTAGTGTCCTACATACATATATATGCACATACATATATATACACATACATACATACATACACCCACACTTACACTTACACCCACCCACACATACATACATACTCACAGTTTAATTGATATAGCATTTTTTTGTGCCTATTTATCATTATTCAGACTAACTAGTGGCTCTGACCCAATATTAGTGTCCTACACACATATATATACACATACACGCACACATACTCACAGTTTAATTGATGTAGCTTGTTTTTGTGCCTATTTATCATTATTCAGACTAACTAGGTACCTTTCTGATGTATATTTAATGCTTCTCCACACATAAGCCACGTACAATGATTGCTACTGTTTCATATTCATTACATACAATTTTGTGGTCTCTTGCTTTTCCTTACTCTCCCAAAATACTTCAAGGGACATCTGGTCCAGGATGAACAACCTAGCTACATAGGCAACCACAAAGGTACACAAACTGTGGCTGATTGATTATAACTCTTGAAATTTATGATTACAGGTACCCTTACCTTATTGGTCAAGCCAATCCAAAAGGAAACTCCACTTAACTGGGATGCTGCTGTCACAATGTTCTGTTCATCCGCCGAGTTGACATCAACCAGATCTCCATCCACACTTCTACAGTATGCTTTTGCACCTTCCCATTCCCTGTCTGTGTTCATGTACATCTTGTAACATTTTCCATTGGCTGATGCCCAGCCATTATCTTCATCACATTTCTTGAGAATATCTGATAAGTTCAATAATTATACATTGCTGTTTTTTCAAAATTCATTCAAGTTTTATGGGTGATATCAAGTGTCTATATTCATACTACATCTTGTATTATTGTTTCTAGATAGTGACCTAACATAAGTGCATCTTCAGTTAATGAAAACAGGTTTCTTTATTCTAATATATTTGAGAGAATAAATCCATGTTTTAATTTCTTGTCAGAAAACATACCATGGTTTTTTCTTCATATCAAGTACAAGGCATCAAATGCCCCAGCAGATCACCTTATCTGATATTATTAATCATAATGAAATATCTACTGAAATCTCTAAGTTAGATTCTTGTAACAAAATAACTTTGATTTTAAGTAACATTCATGTAATTAATAAATATAATCCCTTTTTAAGAAAAATGCTTGCCTAACCCTTAAACACATGTCATGTAAATTAAAGCAGCAAGAAGGAACGTGCAAATGTCTGTGACTTTCTTCAATTATTAAGTAATTTTCAGCCCAAAATAATATAAATGGAACAGTTGGAGGGTTCTCTGTGTTACTAATCATTAACACCTAATAAAGATTGTATTCAGATAAGAGAGTAGATAAATATGGAAAAAAATTGTAATCTTTGTAAAATAAAATATCTGTGAACAATATCAATATTTTGTATAGCAAATTATGTATGGTTTGGTTTTTTGTCAAAATAATTTCTAGGTAGTGATCCTTATATAATAATAGCATTACCATTTTATATTTTGTGGAATTATCGTTTAAAAAGATGATTTCACCATCACTGATATATATTATTCTTCTCTTTAATTTGTGGCATTAATATTTAAAGAGATGGTTTTCACCATCACTGATATATACTAGTTTTTTCTTTAATTTGTGGCATTAATGTTTAAACAGATGGTTTTCACCATCACTGTTATATACTCGAGGAAAATACAGCTTCACTGGAACTTTGTGGACTTCAAAGCAGCCTTCGACACAATTTGGGGGGAGGTTCTCTGGAAATGCCTGTGCTCAATTGGAGTAGATCCAAAGCTAGTAGACCTCATAGCAAGGATGTATGAGAAAATAAAGTGCTCTGTAATGGTGAATGGAAAGATCACTAAGTGGTTTGAGGTTCAAGTTGGTGTCAGACAAGGATGCCTACTATCTCCCTGTCTCTTCAACATCTACCTGGAGTTTGTCATGAAAGAGATACAAAATCTTGACTTAGGTCTGAAGATGGGCAACATGTGTATGAACAACATCCGTTATGCCGATGACACCACTCTCATAGAAATGGACCTTGACAGCCTACAGGAGGCCACCAACAAACTTCAAGAAGCATGCACAAGATGGGGAATGAAAATCAACCCAACAAAGTGTAAAATAATATCTGAAGACACCAAAGATGTTAGTACCTGTTGAGAAAGTTGACAACTTTGTCTTCCCTGGCAGCAATGTCCCCTCAATGGAAGAAGACATCAAACGCCGCATAAGGTTGGCTTCCTGGGCTTTTGGAAGACTGAAAAATACCATCTGGTCAAACCATGACATCACCAGATCCCTGAAAGTAAGGATTTACCAGGCCATCATTCTGCTAATAGCAACAAACAGCTCTGAATCCTGGGCACTCCGTGAAAAAGATCGTCATCGACTTTATGTCTTTGAAATGAGATGTCTCAGAGCAATACTGGGTGTCTCCATCCTAGATAAAGTGAGGAACAACACCAGCAGACAAAGGCTGAATGTAACAACTACCATCAATGCTGCAATCTGCAAGAGACGCCTGAAATGGGCCGGCCATGTCTTTAGGATGCCGGAGCATCGGCTTCCATACCAAGCATTCAAGAATGACTTCAGCAAGCCAAGACCTCCAGGACGACCACCTTCAGGATGGAAGGAGCTAATCCAGAAAGACCTAGGTATGACAACCCAAGCTGCTGAAAGCTGCGCAGCAGATAGACCAGATTGAGGAGGATTACTCGCCAGAGGGCAAAGGGACACAGTGTCCTTCGCACCTAATTCAGTAATATACTAGTTTTCTCTTTTGTGGCATTAATGTTAAACAGCTGGTTTTCACCATCACTGATAGACACTAGTCTTCTCTTTAGTTTGTGGCATTAATGTTAAACAGCTGGTTTTCACCATCACTGATATATACTAGTCCTCTCTTTAGTTTGTGGCATTAATGTTTAAACATATGATTTCACCAACTCTGTTATATACTAGTTTTCTCTTAAGTGTGTGTTACACTAACCCATATGTCCAGCATTTCACCTGATAATCTTCAGTTGATAATTTAATTCACTGTTAACTCAATCCTTTAATGCTCCAAACATGTTGTTCAAAGTGTGAACGCATCTGAGATTGTTTCCATTCTTATGTCCGATCATTCTAGAGTTTCTCTTTTATTAATTGTAATGCAAACCCTGGGGATGTGGATACTGGAAACTTAACATTTGTCTTTTACAGGATTATATTATTGTTATTCTGTAGTTGGTATAAATTATACTGGTTCTTTTTTCCCTGACTCGAACAATTCCCTTTTATGAGAAGCTGTTAAATTGAACATCTGCATTAGTCTTCAAGTATGCAGTATTCTTCCATCCATGCCAAAGAAAATAAATTGTTATGAACACTACCTCATATGTGAGATTGCCAGGTTGGAAAGTTTACTTATTAGTTATTCCTCTGAATGGATGAATAGTACCTTAGCAGATTTGAAGATATGCATTTATCAGATGAACAGGGTGGGGCTATCATTTCTTTGATTACAAAACCTTCAAAGGAGTCATATGATTTAAAAAATTGGTGGCTTATAGCAATTGTAAAAACAGATTACAAGAATGGGGCCAAATGTTTGGCTTTCCGCATCAAAGAGGTTTTAAATCTCCTTCTTAGCGAGGAGCAAACTGGCTTTCTGATGAGACGTTTCACTGGCAGGAACAATTTTTTTTAAAGTTTTGGAACTCAATTTGGAACTCATTGACTACTGTGATGCTAAGGGAATTTGAGGTATGCTTCTCTTTTAAGACTTTGCAAGGCATTTGACTGTCTGGAGTGGGAGTTAATTTTTGAAAGTTTAAACTTTACAATTTTGGTCCAAATGTTATCAGGTGGGATAAAACCTATTAAGGAAAAGTTACATCTTGTGTTACTAATAACAGGCATCTTTCCCAGCATGTTAGTATTTCTCGTGATGTTAGGTAGGGTTGCCCACTCAGCCCATATCTCTTCATTCTTTGTTCAGGATTTCTAAGTAACCTGGTTTATCCTTATCAAAGTATTAAGGGTATTAATACTTGTAATTCAGGAGATTAACATTTCAAATACGCTGATGATACTGTTCTGTTCCTGAATTGGTTGCGTTCATCTCTTGTAGATGCTGTTAAAGTTCTTAAATTATTTTTATGCTGTTTCAGGGTTGAAAGTTAATTTGAGTGAGTTTCTACTCGGGTCCTCGACTGTTTCCATGACTATGGTTTTAATGTTAACTTTGGACCCATCACATATCTTGGTGTCACTTTTATTAATAAGAGTGATGATTTTTCACCTTAAATTATCTTCCCAAGCTGTCCAGGGTAAAAATTTACTTTGGCTGTGGTCAACTCAGGCTTGATATCTCCTGGTAAAATAACTGTAATTAAGAGTTTGGCCATATCATAGCTTGTTTTTCTCCTTAGTGTTTTGCCTAATCCACTTAGTTTCATTGAAAATTACAATATGGTTTCACATAACTTTATCTGGAATCATAAATCAAGTTCAGGCATAGTACCCATATAAAACGGAAGATTAATGGTGGTTTGGACAGATAGAGAGTCCTTAGCACCCTTATATATCGGAAGATTAATGGTGGTTTGGACAGATAGAGAGTCCTTAGCACCCTTATAAATGAGAAGATTAATGGTGGTTTGGACGTGACAGATAGAGAGTCCTTTAATAGCACCCTCATAAATCGGAAGATTAATGGTGGTTTGGACGTGACAGATAGAGAGTCCTTTAATAGCACCCTTATAAATCGGAAGATTAATGGTGGTTTGGACGTGACAGATAGAGAGTCCTTTAATAGCATCCTTATAAATGGGAAGATTAATGGTGGTTTGGACGTGACAGATAGAGTCCTTAAATAGCATTCTCATAAATGGGATGATTAATGGTGGTTTGGACGTGACAGATAGAGAGTCCTTTAATGGCACCCTCATAAATGGGGAGATTAATGGTGGTTTGGACGTGACAGATAGAGAGTCCTTTAATGGCACCCTCATAAATCGGAAGATTAATGGTGGTTTGGACGTGACAGATAGAGAGTCCTTTAATGGCACCCTCATAAATCGGAAGATTAATGGTGGTTTGGACGTGACAGAGAGAGTCCTTTAATGGCACCCTTATAAATGGGAAGATTAATGGTGGTTTGGACGTGACAGATAGAGAGTCCTTTAATGGCACCCTTATAAATGGGAAGATTAATGGTGGTTTGGACGTGACAGATAGAGAGTCCTTTAATGGCACCCTTATAAATGGGAAGATTAATGGTGGTTTGGACGTGACAGATAGAGAGTCCTTTAATGGCACCCTTATAAATCGGGAGATTAATGGTGGTTTGGACGTGACAGATAGAGAGTCCTTTAATGGCACCCTTATAAATGGGAAGATTAATGGTGGTTTGGACGTGACAGATAGAGAGTCCTTTAATGGCACCCTTATAAATGGGAAGATTAATGGTGGTTTGGACGTGACAGATAGAGAGTCCTTTAATGGCACCCTTATAAATGGGAAGATTAATGGTGGTTTGGACGTGACAGATAGAGAGTCCTTTAATGGCACCCTTATAAATGGGAAGATTAATGGTGGTTTGGACGTGACAGATAGAGAGTCCTTTAATGGCACCCTTATAAATGGGAAGATTAATGGTGGTTTGGACGTGACAGATAGAGTCTTTTACTGGCACCCTTATAAATGGGAAGATTAATGGTGGTTTGGACGTGACAGATAGAGAGTCTTTTACTGGCACCCTTATAAATGGGAAGATTAATGGTGGTTTGGACGTGACAGATAGAGAGTCTTTTAATGGCACCCTTATAAATGGGAAGATTAATGGTGGTTTGGACGTGACAGATAGAGAGTCCTTTAATGGCACCCTTATAAATGGGAAGATTAATGGTGGTTTGGACGTGACAGATAGAGAGTCCTTTAATGGCACCCTTATAAATGGGAAGATTAATGGTGGTTTGGACGTGACAGATAGAGAGTCCTTTAATGGCACCCTTATAAATGGGAAGATTAATGGTGGTTTGGACGTGACAGATAGAGAGTCCTTTACTGGCACCCTTATAAATGGGAAGATTAATGGTGGTTTGGACGTGACAGATAGAGAGTCCTTTACTGGCACCCTTATAAAAGGGGAGATTAATGGTGGTTTGGACGTGACAGATAGAGAGTCCTTTACTGGCACCCTTATAAATGGGGAGATTAATGGTGGTTTGGACGTGACAGATAGAGAGTCCTTTACTGGCACCCTTATAAATGGGGAGATTAATGGTGGTTTGGACGTGACAGATAGAGTCCTTTACTGGCACCCTTATAAATGGGGAGATTAATGGTGGTTTGGACGTGACAGATAGAGAGTCCTTTACTAGCACCCTTATAAATGGGAAGATTAATGGTGGTTTGGACGTGACAGATAGAGAGTCCTTTACTAGCACCCTTATAAATGGGAAGATTAATGGTGGTTTGGACGTGACAGATAGAGAGTCCTTTACTAGCACCCTTATAAATGGGAAGATTAATGGTGGTTTGGACGTGACAGATAGAGAGTCCTTTAATAGCACCCTTATAAATGGGAAGATTAATGGTGGTTTGGACGTGACAGATAGAGAGTCCTTTACTAGCACCCTTATAAATGGGGAGATTAATGGTGGTTTGGACGTGACAGATAGAGAGTCCTTTACTAGCACCCTTATAAATGGGAAGATTAATGGTGGTTTGGACGTGACAGATAGAGAGTCCTTTAATAGCACCCTTATAAATGGGAAGATTAATGGTGGTTTGGACGTGACAGATAGAGAAGATTAATGTTGGTTTCAAAGTGACAGATAAAGAGTCTTTTGTTAAAAGTCTGAATTGTAGCTGGGTGAAGCAATATTTAGCTGGAAAATCTTTCATTTGCATTTAAAGCAGTTCAGTGATGCTTTTCTTTTCAAGTGAAATTTCAATAGGAGGCAATTCTTGTATATATAATTATTTTGATAGAGAAGTGTGTGAGGCTTGGGCTGAACATTTACTGCCAAGATTCTAATTATTTTAAACAATAGTCATATCATGGTCAATAACAATGTTCTCTTCCATCATAATCTCTGGAGTAATGGAATTATCTATGTGAAAACTTTAATGTTATGTTGGTTCGGTAATCCTGAATATGCATATTAACAATTTTAGTTACCAATACTCAGATTTTCTTCCTATAAGTGAGAGTAATTTCCTGATTTGTATGAGTTCTCCTATGTAATAACTTTAATTTTTGATAATAAGTTAATTAATGGTTTATGTGTAGGTCCGTCTGCCATTATAAAGTGACAGAGCATGAGTATTCATGTAAGGCTCAACTTGAATAACATTTTTATTCTGCCATACAAAGTCGTGAATGATCTCGCAGTAATATTTCTGCAATCGCTTTTCCTTCATCAAATTTTAGCTGATAATAATTCACTTTCAGGAATGAAAATAATTAACTCTATGCTTTGTTCACTCTGAGGAAACAGAACATTTGTTTTACCATTGTATCTATGACAAACGTTCTGGAAGGAAGTTCAATGCAATTGGATTAAAGGAAATCATAATTCAATTTGACTGATGTTTGCTTTCAGGGTTTTCATGATATAGGTAATCCCGTGATTTTTTAATGTTTGAATGTCAAAAATATACCTGCAAATCAAAATACAAATTCCCAAATGCTAATAAATTTTACTTTAATTTTGGATGTTCATTGATTTTTGTTAATTTATGACTTTTGCAAGTAAATTTAAGTTTTCTCTCTTCGATTTGATTTAGTTTGTGGCTGAATTGTTTTATCACATTAAGGGTATTGTAAAAAAATGAAGTGAAAAAAAATTCTTGAATAGTCAAAAGGTTAATTTCAAATCATTAAGAGAAAGTACAAAGTAAGTGATTTATTCAGGATTTCAGATTTGCTAATTAGTGTGATTAATGTTATAAAGATGCAATAATAATTTGAAAATCAAATTCCCTTACCTGTGCCCCTTTCACAGATATAGCCAGCTGAAGAAGTGCAGTGCTCATCATTCCACAGACCAGAGGTACCGTACAATTCCACACAATCTGTTCCTGATCCAATACTATTTGGCTCGCCAATGTTCCACCTCCTGTGAGAATGTGATTACAATAGTCAAAACTAATAGTTATTACAATACCATGTATTCACTCTATGACATGTTAAAAACTATAAACAGGAAGTTGAAGAAATGTTAGTCATGTCCTTCCTGAATGTTGGCCTATGAGGTTGAATGGTGCGAAGGCATTGCTCCCACAGCCTCTCTCTGCTGATTCGAACTAGGTCAGGACGACTACCTAAAGATTCAATCCCCTGTAGGGACATGTCATTAATGGTATGGTTGGGAGGTTAAGAATGGTTGCAGATATGTGACCATAGAACCGCTTCTTGAGGGTGGTTTTAGTTTCACCACCACAATGGATGCCACATACTCTACAAGAGAGCAGATATATGACATCAGAGGTTGTGCAAGTGATGTGACCCTTCGTTTTGTGTGTGGGTTAGGTGCTGTGGCTGGTGATGGAATTGGATTCAACAATGTGGTGGCTGCAGACGATGCATCTCGAAGTACGATCTCATTTGAAAGTACCATGCTGACGGGTTGTAGAGTTAGAAGTTAGAGGTGGAACAGCAGCACACACAAGAAGGTCCTGTAGGTTGCTTGGACGTCTGTAGGCGATGGTGGGTTTTCAGGGACGGCTCGTTGGAGTCTATATGAAGTGAGGAGAATGTTGTGGTTGTTAGAGGTGATTTGCTGAAGAGGAGGAAGATTTGGGTGGGAAGTAACAACCAGAGGGAACTTGTCTTCGCAGCCTCTATCATTTTTGTCCTTCACTGCCAATTGAGATGATCTGGATAGGGAGTGGACTCTCTGAATGGCTTCAACTACCCTTCTGGCACTATGGCCCCTGGCAGTGAGGTGTTTATCTAAAACATCTGTATGGCGAATGAAAGAGGAATTGTTCGAGCAAATGTGACAAAGACGAAGTGCTTGACTGTAGGCAATTCCAGACTTGCAGTGACGGGGATGGCAGCTTGAAGAATGGAGATACTGGTGTGTGTCTGTGGGTTTGGTGTATAAGTCAGTAGAGAGAGAACCGTGTTCCTTGCGAACAGTCACATTGAAGAAGTAAACCTGTTAGTGTGAGCAATCAGAGGTTAATTTAATGGTGCTGTGGAAAGAATTGATATGATTGATGAAGGTGAGCAGGCTATCCTCATCACTGGTCCAAACGAAGAAGATGTTATCAATGTAGCGCCACCAGATAAGAGGACGGCAGGGAGCTGTACTGAACATGCGTTCTTCAAGACTAGACATAAACAGGCAAGCAAAGAAGGAGCCATCTTGGTACCCATGGCAGTCCCATGTCTTTGAAGGTAATGCTTGTCCATGAATGTGAAGTTGTTTTGGGTCAAAACCTATTACATGAGAACTTTGATGTCAGATATTGTTGGACAAGGTTAAAAACTAAGTCTATGACATGTTATATAACTAACAGGTTCTTTAAATAGCAAATATTAATTCTGTGAAATGTTATAAAACTAACAGGTTATTTTGTACGTATTAATTCTATGCCCTGTTACTAACAGGTTATTTAGAAAGTTAATTCTATGTCATGTTGCAAATAGACAGGTTTTTTAGCAAGTATTAATTCTATGACATGTTATAACACTAACAGGTTATTTAACAAGGATTTAATCCATGGCATGTTATGAAACTATAAAGTTTATTTAGCAAGTATGTCATGTTACAATCGAAAAGGTTATTTAGCAAGTATTAATTCTATGTCATGTTACAATTGAAAAGGTTATTTAGCAAGTATTAATTCTATAACAGGTTCATAAGCAACATATTATACAGCAAGTATTAATTATATGTCATGTTACCAAACTAACAGGATATTATTTAGCAAGTATAAATTCCATGTCATGTTACAAATGAACAGGTTATTTAGTAAGTATTAAATCTATAACAGGTTCATAACCAACATATTATACAGCAAGTATTAATTATATGTCATGTTACCAAACTAACAGGATATTATTTAGCAAGTATAAATTCCATGTCATGTTACAAATGAACAGGTTATTTAGTAAGTATTAATTCTATAACAGGTTCATAACCAACATATTATACAGCAAGTATTAATTATATGTCATGTTACCAAACTAACAGGATATTTTTTAGCAAGTATTGATTATAATACATGTTACAAAACTAACAGGTTATTTAGCAAGTATTAATTCTATAACAGGTTACAAAATGAACATATTATTGAGCTAAATTAATTATTACATTTTACAAACTTACAGGTTATTTTTAGAAAGTATTAATTATATGACATGTTACAAAACTAACAGGTTCTTTAGCAAGTATTCATTCTATAACATGTTACAAAACTGTCAGGTTATTAAGTAAGTATTAATTATATGACATGTAATCCATACAATACATGAAACAAACAAATGGGGATCACCATGATTGTTAGTTTGTGGAGGGAATGGTGAGGGAACACCATGATTGTGAGGATGTGGAGGGATGGAGAGGGGCATGACCATAATTTGTTAGTTTGTGGAGGGAAGGGTGAGGGAACTACATGATTTTTAGGATGTGGAGGGAGGGGTTGCGGATAACCATGTTAGGTAGGATGTGGAGGAAGGGATAGGGGATCACCATGATTGTGAGGATGTGGAGGGATGGAAAGGGGGATCACCATTATTTTTAGTTTGTGGAGGGAATGGTTAGGGAACACATGATTTTTAAGATGTGGAGGGAGGAGTAGTGGATCACCAGGGTTGTTAGGATGTGGAGGAAGGGATAGGGGATCATCATGATTGTAAGGACATGGAGGGAGGAAAGGGAGCACATTGTTAGGATATGGAGGGAGGGATAGGGGATCCCCATGATTGCTAGGATGTGAACGGAGGGATAGGGGTTCATTTTAAATTTACCACTCAACAGATAAACTTCATAGCATGTAGGCTATCCACTCAACAGATAAACTTCATAGCATGCAGGCTATCCACTCAACAGATGAACTTCATAGCATGTAGGCTATCCACTCAACAGATGAACTTCATAGCATGCAGACTATCCGCTCAACAAATAAACTTCATAGCATGTAGGCTATCCACTCAACAGATAAACTTCATAGCATGTAGGCTATCCACTCAACTGATAAACTTCATAGCATGTAGGCTCTCCACTCAACAGATGAACTTCATAGCATGCAGGCTATCCACTCAACTGATAAACTTCATAGCATGCAGGCTATCCACTCAACATATAAACTTCATAGCATGCAGGCTTTCCACTAAACAGAACTGTTTTTATTGTATGAAAATGCTTCACTTTGTATAATATATTTTCCCACTAAAGTCGCAAGTATTTAAGAGACATCAATATACTTCCAAAGAATTATGACATAGTGCACATTTTTTAGTGTTCAATCATTAATGAAAAGTAAACACTTTGTTGCAGGGACGTAGCCAGGGGGAGCGACTGCAGTCTTTCAAATTCCTGGCTACGTCACTGCTTTGTTGACCTACATATATATATAAAACACTATTTAATATATAAAGTTTTGAAATATACTGTAGCTCAAAGTTGAGTAGGATAGTGAGTAAACCTGATTTAAACTTAGTAAACAAGTTATAATAAAGAGTACTGACGTGACATTGGGATTCAAAGGTGTCGAGTCAACCCAATAAAAGCCTTGGTTATCGTTGTTATACTGAAGGCCAATCCAGTAGCTTCCCAGTGATCCTACAACCATTAAAGTGAGCTGGTTCTGAGGACAGTGAAAATGATCACAAAAGTTATTCTTATGTAATTTGGCCTTTGGGCCACGATATGAGATGCAATAAACTACTACTACTAAAATATAGAACAAGAACCTATAATTCCCTTCTCCTGACTCTTAACATATTGATCAGTTTGTCAACATATTGATTAGAATCTTAACATATTCATCAGATTCTAAACATGTTGGATATTGATCAGACTCTTAACATGTTTATTAGTCTCTCAACATATTGATCAGACTCTTAACATATTGATCAGACTCTTAACATATTGATCAGACTCTTAACATATTGATCAGACTCTTAACATATTGATCAGACTCTTAACATATTGATCAGACTCTTAACATATTGATCAGACTCTTAACATATTGATCAGTCCCTCAACATATTGATCAGTCCCTCAACATATTGATCAGACTCATATTGATCAGACTCTTAACATATTGATCAGACTCTTAACATATTGATCAGACTCTTAACATATTGATCAGACTCTTAACATATTGATCAGACTCTTAACATATTGATCAGTCCCTCAACATATTGATCAGACTCATATTGATCAGACTCTTAACATATTGATCAGACTCTTAACGCATTGATCAGACTCTTAACATATTGATCAGACTCTCAACATATTGATCAGACTCTTAACATATTGATCAGATTCTTAACATATTGATCAGACTCTTAATGTCATTTAAATGATTTATGTTATGCTTCTTACCTGCAGGTCCATACTTTTTATTACAACCAAATCACCTGCATATGAAATGCAGGCTTGCTGAGAATCGTACCAATTCTTGCTGCCTTCAAACACTCTGTAACATCTTCCATTTATGAGCGACCATCCTGCTGTACAAGACTGGCAAGAAACTGTCAAAAAGGAAAGCAAATTACATAAGTAAATGAATAACTGTCAGATAGAGGTCTGGGGCTTTAAACCCAGTTCAGTCACTCGTTCGAATCCCTTTCGACCCATAAACTTCTTTGCTCTTTTCCAAAACTGAGAGTAAACTGAATTTTCTGATGACCCCAAACAACCCTATGTAAACATATTTATGTGATACATACATAGTTACACCCTCAGACAACAAAAAACTTGTGATGTAAGACCGATAGGTAGCTCCCAGATATTTGTGGACTGTTTTTACTGTCTTCAAAATCTTACAAGTTTGGATTGAAAATAAAAAACCAGAGAACAGAGAATGTTTAATAAGCATATGTCGCTTTGTTAAAGGTGTATACACAGTATATATGTAGATAATTAAGTCAACAGCAACATCATGAGGGTCCATTTGAGACACCCTACAATAACCATGACAGACAGTTTTCAGAGTTTTTGTAATTTGGACCTGGTTGTGACTTGTCAGAGTTAGTAATCTTCAGAAACCAACAGAATCATATTTCTTGGCTTTTAGACTTTCTTTCTTGCACTGTTGGGTAGGTATAAATAATATCTTGACTTATGAGCATTTATTAGTTCCAAAATGTAATGATCACTGGAAATGGTTGCAGCATGAGCAATCACATATAATATTACTCTCACTCTACCAAGAATTGAAACGATTCTTTGCACATTTAAGTTGATATGTGAAGATTTGTAAATTATAGGAAGAATCATGAATTTGATTATAGGAATACTTTATAGCTTGAGTTAACCATTGAGGCAAATATAATGTATTTATTATTGTTAACCATACCTACCAAGTTTAATTAATTAATCCATCCATCCATTTTGTTTAATATTAGAACCTAAATAGGCTTACAAGAAGCATAAAACTTGATTAGCAGTCTTCAATGTATGCATGTCAGATCAAGCACTCACAGCCAAGGGATATGTTTTTACTAGTGTACTAGTATTCTTGAAGTAAGGAATGGTGCTTATTTCCATTTCATGCATTTTCATTATTCTGTGAATTCCATGTTAATTTTGGATGCTATGCTGTTGCTTGGAACTTGATCAACCATATCAATTCGTTTTGTACATTAGTTTTATGTTCTAACAACTGACTTCTAATGAAATTAAAATGTAATGAAATGCAAGCAAAGAAACAGTTCTATATATTGACATGAAAGGCAGGCTGCTGTTGCAAACAATAGGGTTGTAGCTTTGAACAGCTTGTGTCTAGACAACAAGCCTTGGTAGACAAAGTACATAAACAATAGGGTTGTAGCTTTCAACAGCTTGTGTCTAGACTACAAGCCTTGATAGACAAAGTACATAAACAATAGGGTTGTAGCTTTCAACAGCTTGTGTCTAGACTACAAGCCTTGGTAGACAAAGTACATAAACAATAGGGTTGTAGCTTTGAACAGCTTGTGTCTAGACTACAAGCCTTGGTAGACAAAGTACATAAACAATAGGGTTGTAGCTTTGAACAGCTTGTGTCTAGACAACAAGCCTTGATAGACAAAGTACATAAACAATAGGGTTGTAGCTTTCAACAGCTAGTGTCTAGACAACAAGCCTTGGTAGACAAAGTACATAAACAATAGGGTTGTAGCTTTGAACAGCTTGTGTCTAGACTACAAGCCTTGATAGACAAAGTACATAAACAATAAGGTTGTAGCTTTCAACAGCTTGTGTCTAGACAACAAGCCTTGATAGACAAAGTACATAAACAATAGGGTTGTAGCTTTCAACAGCTAGTGTCTAGACAACAAGCCTTGGTAGACAAAGTACATAAACAATAGGGTTGTAGCTTTGAACAGCTTGTGTCTAGACTACAAGACTTGATAGACAAAGTACATAAACAATAGGGTTGTAGCTTTCAACAGCTTGTGTCTAGACAACAAGCCTTGGTAGACAAAGTACATAAACAATAGGGTTGTAGCTTTGAACAGCTTGTGTCTAGACTACAAGCCTTGATAGACAAAGTACATAAACAATAGGGTTGTAGCTTTCAACAGCTTGTGTCTAGACAAAAAGCCTTGGTAGACAAAGTACATAAACAATAGGGTTGTAGCTTTCAACAGCTTGTGTCTAGACAAAAAGCCTTGGTAGACAATGTACAAAAACAATAGGGTTGTAGCTTTGAACAGCTTGTCTAGACAACAAGCCTTGATAGACAAAGTACATAAACAATAGGGTTGTAGCTTTCAACAGCTTGTGTCTAGACAACAAGCCTTGATAGACAAAGTACATAAACAATAGGGTTGTAGTCTATTGTAGCTTTGAACAGCTTGTGTCTAGACAACAAGCCTTGGTAGACAAAGTACATAAACAATAGGGTTGTAGCTTTGAACAGCTTGTGTCTAGACAACAAGCCTTGGTAGACAAAGTACATGTCTGTCTTTGTCATCATGTAAAGTAACCATTTATAACATTTTTCTTTATTTCACTTCCCCATGGGGACCATAACAAATGAAAAAGCTTGCAAAACATGGCCATTTCTCTCAATATTCAATTCAGTGTGGCAGCTGCAACACTGTGGAACTCTGTACATAAATTATTAGAGATGCTAACTCCTTAACTAATTATCAGTGAAAATTAAACCGTATATATTTCAGATAGCCAATTAGATCCGGTGTAAAGTTAAATCATATTTATTTCAGATAGCCTATTAAATCTGTTGTTAAGTTAAATCCTATTTATTTCCGGTACTCTATTACAGTCTGTATCGTTCAGTAATTTGTTCTCATTGTCAAGAGCTTCAGAGTATGTCTTGACTAATTAGAGTGCTATATAAATTGGGTATTATTATTATTTTAAAATGCACACATATAAAATGCACACATCATGCATCAGCATGTGTGACCATATAGCTGTATGTGTACAATCAACCTGTGCATGCTTATGTGATCCATGCCATTAATTGGGAACAGCCATTGCATACATGAATGCAGTACAATTGAAATGGCAATTGCATCTTTAATTTTGGCACAAATGACTGAAACATCTAAGAAGCCCATTTAGACTAATATTTCTTACCCCTCCTATGTGGTAATGCAATTGCCACTTTGGAGAACCAGTGTATACTTTGAATGTGCATTTGTTTGTATCATGGCTAATGATGTGCACAAGACCATATGACGCATGTACAGTTGTTTGCATGTATATACAGGTGGCAAGGCTCACATCCACTCCCACACAACCAATGAGGTTTGTGCAAGCTATCAATAGATTTAAGCATGCAGGGTTACTGACAGCTCAGACGGTGATAAAGAAAATGCAAGTGAACCAATTTGATAAAAGTTTCTCAATAAAGAACTTTATAGAGGACGTCACAATTTCTTCCAACTGATAGTATAAATGGTTATGCTCATACAAAACAGACATATGCCACTATACAGCTACCATGCTCAGAATGAACAAATAAGGACATACATTTTTCTCCCAAAGAGGAATATTTGTGGGGTCCAAGAGATCATCGTTATGACTTTTCATAATAGTTTATGTCATTTTCAGTATTAATACTTTGAATGACCTCTTTCTTCAGTTTTACAAGATACTGAATACATAGGCGTAGGAGCCTCATTTGATTTGGGGGGGCTGTAACGACTTGCCCGAAAAATGTAACCAAAATTTTTCGCGCGCTCCGCATGTTAATGTGCTTATCATATAGGCATTCTTTGGTTATTACATCACATGCCAATAACAAACAATCATTTTCCGTGTTTTTACCCTTCCATATTGGTTAGAATTATTGGGGAAGTCATTACACAATGATAATAATATAAGTTTAACCATTGAAAAACACATTGCAAATTCTTCTTTTCAGTAGGTGCCAGTGGCGGAGCTATAGGGGTAGTGGTCAGGGGGGAGAGAATGGTCTGTAGGGGCGCTTTTTCGACACTATCTAAGCGGAGCGCCACCACAGGTTGGCGCGGAGCGTACAGAAGTTTTTTGAGTAAAGATACTCCCTAGATCGCCGGAAATGACCCTTTCCAGGCCTTGCTAATTTCAAGATAAACGAAGAATAAATAGGTGTCATCGCCATTTGTCAGAAAATTGCACCAACAAAATGTGACAAATGTCAAAGGTATTTGAGAGCGCAATAAAAAAGTCAATAATCGCGAATAAGTAAAGAGTGGTAAAAAGCTGAAAAGAGCACCAGCAGTCCATTTGAGTCCGTCAGAGGGGCATCCGCCCCCTCTGACTGTATGGACGCTCAGCCACTGCTAGGTGCCCGAAAAATTCTCAGCTTATTGCCCGAATTTTCACCAAAAAACTTGAAAAACACATTGCAAATTATTTTCTTTCAGTAGGTGCTGGAAAATTCTCAGCATATTGCCCGAATTTTCACCAAAAATTTGAAAAACACATTGCAAATTATTATTCTTTCAGTAGATGCCAGAAAAATTCTCAGCATATTGCCGAATTTTACCCCCCAAAAAATGAAAAACACACTGCAAATTATTATTCTTCCAGTAGGTGCCCAAAAAATTCTCAGCATATTACCCGAATTTTCACCAAAAGTTATGGTTGGGGGGCTGCAGCCCCCCCAGCCCCCCCCCCCCCCCGCCTCCTACACCTATGACTGAATACTAGACTTACATGCAGTTATATTTGAGTGTTACTTTCTTTTAAACATGTCTCTTTCACAGCAGACTATTAATTCTATGTCCACATTGACATTGTTCCACATGACCTCACCAGATATCACACATGCCACCTTGTTTCATCCATAATACCCTCTATTATACAACACCTAAATATATTCCGGCCATTTGATTGTTCAATTGCTCGTCGATTGCGTGCAAAATCCGCTCTATTGCACTCTATGATGATAGAACCATGCATTATATTTTTTTGGTAGCATTTTTTTCAATGGTAAGAGAGCAGAGAAACCTGTCTGTTCAAAACAATCTGTTGCATGAGTGCATTTTACATCCATTTATATCCAAATTTGAAGGTGTTGTATAAAACAAATAAAGAATGGTTTCCATTCATGCAATAGTGCAAGTATTTCATTTGTTGAAAGATGTAATTTGTTCCATTCAACTCGGCTGCGCCTCGTTGAATGGAACATTCCATCTTTCAACTCATGAAATATTTGCACTATTGCACTCATAACCATTTATTATTTGTATACTATTACATCCCACTAGAACAAAACAATCAGGGGGTGTAAATCTTCCCAAGTCACATGTTCTTATAGCTTGAAGTTGTAAAGGTAGGTACTTTGATACTTCAAAGAACAATTCTTGAATCAGGGATGTCCTACATGAGTTCCTGAACAGATCATGTCATACCAATACAGGGTAAATTAATATTAATAAGTCAGTGAACGACTTTCCTGCTACAATTAAACCACTGTCCTCATATTTCTGTCACACATGCCCATTTAATAAATATTCATGCCATATTAATTATGATGTAAAAAGGATATATCATTAATACATATTCATGTAAAATGCATTACAAAACCTCTTGCCACAGAAGTAAATTAAGACCTTATTTAACGACTCTTAATTAAACATATCAAAGGTTAAGTTTACGGGGAGGATCGCTGACTTGACTCAAATAGGTTGCTTAAAACCTGTTCTGTTTACACATTTGATAAGGTTTGAAGTGGAATATGCTGAAGAATGATATGATGCACATGTAGCAACAGTACCACTTGATGGCTGGTACTAAATAAGATGAAAGGTTGGCCGAGTGGGGGAGGGATTGTTTAGCACACAGTTCAGTACAATTTTACCAAGAATACCATTGAATGAAGTTTCTCAGCTTTTTGGCTAAGATCATGAGTATAGTACTTGTTCCTTTGCTAAGGGACTTATGATACCATTAAACAATGATGAGTCACAGGCTGGATGCAAGGGGACTGACAATGATAACACAGTCATATGCTGGATGCAAGGGGACTGACAATGATAACACAGTAATATACTGGATGCAAGGGAACTGACAATGATAACACAGTCATATGCTGGATGCAAGGGAACTGAATGGTCACAGGCTGGATGCAAGGGGACTGACAATGATAACACAGTCATATGCTGGATGCAAGGGGACTGACAATGATAACACAGTAATATGCTGGATGCAAGGGAACTGAATGGTCACAGGCTGGATGCAAAGGGACTGACAATGATAACACAGTCATATGCTGGATGTAAAGGGACTGACAATGATAACACAGTCATATGCTGGATGCAAGGGAACTGAATGGTCACAGTCTGGATGCAAGGGGACTGACAATGATAACACAGTCATATGCTGGATGCAAGGGAACTGAATGGTCACAGGCTGGATGCAAGGGGACTGACAATGATAACACAGTCATATGCTGGATGTAAGGGGACTGACATTGATAACACAGTCATATGCTGGATGCAAGGGAACTGAATGGTCACAGGCTGGATGCAAGGGGACTGACAATGATAACACAGTCATATGCTGGATGTAAGGGGACTGACAATGATAACACAGTCATATGCTGGATGCAAGGGAACTGAATGGTCACAGTCTGGATGCAAGGGGACTGACAATGATAACACAGTCATATGCTGGATGCAAGGGAACTGACAATGATAACACAGTCATATGCTAGATGCAAGGGAACTGAATGGTCACAGTCTGGATGCAAGGGGACTGAATGGTCACAGTCTGGATGCAAGGGCGATTCCACATGATAGGCAGTAATACCACAACAAGATGACGTAGAAGTGTTTGACAAACTATGGGAAATAAAATATTGGTGGATATGGTTTATAAAACTCCAGCAAGGATGGCAAATATATATAAGTTTATGTCATAACAATAATCATTGATTTCTGCAAGATCAACTAGAGATGATACTGTTTCATGTGTTACTCTACAATCAGAGTAGTGTAAAAGATGGGAGGGGTGTGGTGCATTAGAAGTGAGAGGGGATGTGGAAATATCTGATAATATATGGCAGTGAATGAAAAGGTCTTGTGCAGAGTTGTGAGGTGTAGGGAGAAAGTCATGTGGCTGAGAAAATGACAATAATTTGTCAGAGAATTTCTCAAAAAGAACCAAATACCAAAAAAAAATGAAGAAAGAGTTATTGTTACTACAATCATAAGGTTCCAGTTTCAACTATAAACAAAAACAACATTCTGAAGGAACCTAAAATTGGCCCTTTAAACAAATGATTTTGGGGACATGACATTATAAAAAACTTAGTTATTTGGAAATCAAACTGTTCACACTGCCTTGAATTTCAAATGTTTGTTTAGCTATATGTGGAACATTAACTGAGATGTATACAATATTACATTCATGAATACCAGAGTGAAAATGAATCAGAATTCAGTAAAAATTGGATATTTACAATAACTTTCATTAATATCAGAACCATAAAATCAGGAATAGGTTAAAAGATGAAACCAGCTTTGACAAGACATGTTAATTCTCAATGCATGAATCGATCATAGGAATAAAACTAAATTAATTTTGATTTTCCAAAAAGTGCAAGATATATGCTCACCAGAACGTACCAACTTACCATATGGAACAAAAGTAAAGGTGCAGAAAAGTAATAACAAGGTTGCATAGTTCACCGCCATTTTGGTTATTACAATCAAAACAAGTTTCTCAACAATTCTATGCCAAACCCTGGCAGTATAAGGGCTTCTTGTCTTCCACTTTCTTGTTTGCAAAATAATCCAATTCACAGGTTGTATGTGTAAAACAATACACTAAGTGAGAATATTAGAAATGAAAGTGTAAACATTTGTAATGTCTACAAGTGATGAATTGGGAGCTCAAAATCCTGCAGACTTTGCCACCCTTCCTGTCAGGCAACTGGAATATTCAAGTTTATCTACAGGTAGCACTGGGTATGCTAATTAACGGACTCACTAAAAACCTTTGATTTGTTTATTTAATAATTAACAACAACTTCATAAGATAAAAATCTCCTTACACCAAAACATCAACAGGTTATCATGATATTAGAACTCAAAGATCAGTGCAGGGTAGCTGGATGCAAATTAACAAGGTTTCACGATACTACCCTGGAGATAAAGTTTATCTAGTCAGCTTGATCACTAGTTGTATTACAAGTGACTTCATATGCTTCATCATCCATTGTACATACTACACCTCCAATGAGGGACTCACAAGTTACAAGTGACTAAATAAACTACACCATCCATTGTACATACTACACCTCCAATGGGGAACTCACAAGTTGTATTACAAGTTACTATATAAACTACACCATCCATTGTACGTACTACACCTCCAATGAGGGACTCACAAGTTGTATTACAAGTGACTATATGAACTACACCATCCATTGTATGTGACAATATGAACTACACCATCCATTGTACCTACTACACCTCCAATCAGGGACTCACAAGTTACAAGTGACTAAATAAACTACATCATCCATTGTACATACTACACCTCCAATGGGGGACTCACAAGTTACAAGTGACTAAATAAACTACACCATCCATTGTACATACTACACCTCCAATGGGGGACTCACAAGTTGTATACAAGTGACAATATGAACTACACCATCCATTGTATGTGACAATATGAACTACACCATCCATTGAACCTACTACACCTCCAATCAGGGACTCACAAGTTGTATTACAAGTGACTATATGAACTACACCATCCATTGTACGTACTACACCTCCAATCAGGGACTCACAAGTTGTATTACAAGTGACTACATATGCTACACCATCCATCGTACGTACTACACCTCCAATCAGGGACTCACAAGTTGTATTGCAAGTGACAATATGAACTACACCATCCATCGTACGTACTACACCTCCAATCAGGGACTCACAAGTTGTATTACAAGTGACAATATGAACTACACCATCCATTGTACATACTACACCTCCAATCAGGGACTCACAAGTTGTATACAAGTGACTAAATAAACTACACCATCCATTGAACATACTACACCTCCAATCAGGGACTCACAAGTTGTATTACAAGTGACTATATGAACTACACCATCCATTGTACATACTACACCTCCAATCAGGGACTCACAAGTTGTATTACAAGTGACTAAATGAACTACACCATCCATTGTACGTACTACACCTCCAATGAAGGACTCACAAGTTGTATTACAAGTGACTATATGAACTACACCATCCATTGTACATAGTACACCTCCAATCTGGGACTCACAAGTTGTATTACAAGTGACTATATGAACTACACCATCCATTGTACATACTACACCTCCAATCAGGGACTCACAAGTTGTATTACAAGTGACTATATGAACTACACCATCCATTGTACATACTACACCTCCAATCAGGGACTCACAAGTTGTATTACAAGTGACTAAATGAACTACACCATCCATTGTACGTACTACACCTCCAATGAAGGACTCACAAGTTGTATTACAAGTGACTATATGAACTACACCATCCATTGTACATAGTACACCTCCAATCAGGGACTCACAAGTTGTATTACAAGTGACTATATGAACTACACCATCCATTGTACATACTACACCTCCAATCAGGGACTCACAAGTTGTATTACAAGTGACTATATGAACTACACCATTCATTGTACATACTACACCTCCAATGGGGGACTCACAAGTTGTATACAAGTGACTATATGAACTACACCATCCATTGTACATAGTACACCTCCAATCAGGGACTCACAAGTTGTATTACAAGTGACTATATGAACTACACCATCCATTGTACATACTACACCTCCAATCAGGGACTCACAAGTTGTATTACAAGTGACTATATGAACTACACCATTCATTGTACATACTACACCTCCAATGGGGGACTCACAAGTTGTATACAAGTGACTATATGAACTACACCATCCATTGTACATAGTACACCTCCAATCAGGGACTCACAAGTTGTATTACAAGTGACTATATGAACTACACCATCCATTGTACATACTACACCTCCAATCAGGGACTCACAAGTTGTATTACAAGTGACTATATGAACTACACCATTCATTGTACATACTACACCTCCAATGGGGGACTCACAAGTTGTATACAAGTGACAATATGAACTACACCATCCATTGTACGTACTACACCTCCAATGAGGGACTCACAAGTTGTATTACAAGTGACTATATGAACTACACCATCCATTGTACATACTACACCTCCAATCAGGGACTCACAAGTTGTATACAAGTGACAATATGAACTACACCATCCATTGTACGTACTACACCTCCAATGAGGGACTCACAAGTTGTATTACAAGTGACTAAATGAACTACACCATCCATGAGAAAGTGAAACACCTGTATGCAAGAATTTCACACATAAAAAATACTACTTAAGCACTGCTTCAAAGACTCTTCAGTGGTGTAGCAATCCATTAGAACTAAAGTCACAAACATGTAGTTACATCTTAAATCAAAAGTACTGTTGAAAATTTCCCAGAAGTCAAGAATAGCGAGAATTAAAATGCTTGTTCCACCCTGCTCACCAATGAAAACTCACAAAGCATCAAGCAGAATTTCATGAACAAATCAACTATTTTCAATTTACCATATTTCAACACATTAGTAAGTTAAATTATGTTCAATTCAGTGAAGCAATAATGATGCACTTAAAGAATCTTTTTTGTTGGGTTTCTCTATTCTTTCATTGCCTACAAAGCCTGACATTTGTGTTAAATATAACTGTTTCCTAACGACATATGGAAGAAAGTAAGCTATGCCATCCAGCTTTTCCTAGGTTTTTGGCTTCTGCCTGAAGTCACACATTATTCTCATGTATGTCAAATATATGAGATTCCAAAGCTAAAGGGCAGTTGTAAGCGGATTCTAAGTCACTATTTGGAAAGATAATCCAAACAGTTCCCAGGAAACCAGAAATGCTACTGAACAAATAATATAAGTTTGTACATATTTATTTTACTCTTTACCACTGAAACATAAAAAGAGTGCATCCTATCAGAACAGAAAGAAAGACACTGTAAATATAATATACACAAAACAGAACAGCAAAAACATCCACCCAACCATACTGATAGATGCAATCTTCCTTCACAGAAGCAAAATATTATGCTATCATTGATCTTTGACTTGATGTTAAACTGGGTAATTGCAAAATAAAGCAAAACACCAATACATTAATATCTGCAGTACAAAATACGATATTTTAGACAAACAAACACTGTGACAAACATACCCATCACCACTTTCTTAAAATATGTTTAAAGTGTAACAGGAAAAAGTGTAAAATTTGCACCTCTATAGCCTTAGTTCTGTTAGAATATTTTTAAAGCTAAAATTGTAAACAAAATGATTTTACAAAGGCGGTCCTTACAAATCAAAGTATGATTTAGTTTTAATCAGCTCATGACCAAATAAAGTGTAAAAGTTTAATAACTTCCCTGGATGCTAACTGAATGGTAACTTCATTACATGTTTGTTAAATAAGATATTGAGGGTGAAGAAGGATGGTAATGGTTTCATTAATAGTATCACATCAGAAGCAACAGACAACTTTTAAAGTACTTTATTTTCAATAACTGTAGCAGCTATGTACTTCATAAATATTACCCATTAAGTTTAATCAAATCTTCACATAAGACACTTCTTTGTCTTGACCACCTGTCACTTCAGATCAACAATTACATCCAATACATTTTCATAAATTAAATTAAAAATACTGTCTGCTTCTTCTAAGGGTGCTCTCTTCACCTGCTGTATCCTTTCATTACAATGTCATAATGTGGTTTGGCTATACAAGTCAGTCCTTGAGATGTACAGGTAATCCATACATTACTGGTGCACTTCCAATTAAGTACTGTAACCGGCAGGAGTTCCTGGCATCCACCATAAAGTCTAATAAAGTCTCTTGCTCTCTACCACTATCCAACCAAGCTTTCAAAAGATGTTCTAAGAAGCGATCAATATCTCTGTCTGTCACATCCCAAAGGTTTGCTACAATACATGGGCTGGGAAGAAGAAAAGAAACAGACAAATCAAAATATTTACCAAATTACTTCCAAATTGAAACAGCGGTGACTATCCTCTTGCTTCTGTAAAGAAATACTCCTACAAAATCCTAAATAATCTCACTTTCTGTATTATTTCTTTCACTTTAATGTAATCAGCAAAACCTGGACCAGAAGTTGTTCTGATAAGAAATTCAGAAAATGGAATTTCCTATCCTATAGAGTAGCTTATAAAAGTGTGAACAATATGTTTTACAATGAACATCACACTGGTTTGTACATTTATTGTATTTGTTTATTATTACAGTTGTAACTGTGTACCAAATATTTAATATCTAACATTTTGATAAATCAGCAGCATCTTTATGATTAAATATCTGGCATGGATAATCCAGGATAATGGTTGGATATCTCATGTGGATAATCCAGACTAATGGTTGGATATCTCATGTGGATAATCAAGGATAATGGTTGGATATCTCATGTGGATAATCCAGGATAATGGTTGGATATCTCATGTGGATAATCTATGATTAAGGTTGGATATCTCATGTGGATAATCCAGGATAAGTGTTGGATATCTCATGTGGATAATCCAGGATAATGGTTGGATATCTCATGTGGATAATCTATGATTAAGGTTGGATATCTCATGTGGATAATCCAGGATAATGGTTGGATATCTCATGTGGATAATCCAGGATAATGGTTGTATATCTCATGTGGATAATCCAGGATAATGGTTGGATATCTCATGTGGATAATCCAGGATAATGGTTGGCTATCTCATGTGGATAATCCAGGATAATGGTTGTATATCTCACATGGATAATCCAGGATAATGGTTGGATATCTCATGTGGACAAGCAAGGATAATGGTTGGATATCTCATGTGGATAATCCAGAATAATGGTTGGATATCTCATGTGGATAATCCAGGATAATGGTTGGATATCTCATGTGGATAATCAAGGATAATGGTTGGATATCTCATGTCGATAATCCAGGATAATGGTTGGATATCTGATGAGGAAAATCCAGGTCCAGGATGCCGAGGGGCTATAATTAAGCTTTTAATTTACCATGAACATGTTGGGCACCCGTCAACCAATATTTGAAATTCCAAATAATATTTATAATAAGGCAAAGAAATTTAAAAAACACTCAGGAACAGTAAACAACATTGCCATACAACCCAAAACATTTCCAGCCACCCACTCTATTACTATAAGTACTCCAGAACAGTAAACAGCATTGCAATACAACCCAAAACATTCCCAGCCACCCACTCTATTACTATAAGTACTCCAGAACAGTAAACAGCATTGCCATACAACCCAAAACTTTCCCAGCCAGACACTATTACTATAAGTACTCCAGAACAGTAAACACCATTGCAATACAACCCAAAACATTCCCAGCCACCCACTCTATTACTATAAGTACTCCAGAACAGTAAACAGCATTGCCATACAACCCAAAACTTTCCCAGCCAGACACTCTATTACTATAAGTACTCCAGAACAGTAAACAGCATTGCCATACAACCCAAAACATTCCCAGCCACCCACTCTATTACTATAAGTACTCCAGAACAGTAAACACCATTGCAATACAACCCAAAACTTTCCCAGCCAGACACTCTATTACTATAAGTACTCCAGAACAGTAAACAGCATTGCCATACAACCCAAAACTTTCCCAGCCAGACACTCTATTACTATAAGTACTCCAGAACAGTAAACAGCATTGCCATACAACCCAAAACTTTCCCAGCCAGACACTCTATTACTATAAGTACTCCAGAACAGTAAACAGCATTGCCATACAACCCAAAACTTTCCCAGCCAGACACTCTATTACTATAAGTACTCCAGAACAGTAAACAGCATTGCCATACAACCCAAAACATTCCCAGCCACCCACTCTATTACTATAAGTACTCCAGAACAGTAAACAGCATTGCCATACAACCCAAAACTTTCCCAGCCAGACACTCTATTACTATAAGTACTCCAGAACAGTAAACAGCATTGCCATACAACCCAAAACTTTCCCAGCCAGACACTCTATTACTATAAGTACTCCAGAAGAGTAAACACCATTGCCATACGATCCAAAACATTCCCAGCCACCCACTCTATTACTATAAGTACTCCAATGTGGTATCTTGCTTACCATTCTGCTACAATATAACTGAGTGCCATTCCAGCAGCATCCAAGGCACCATTCACAGTTAGTTTACCACTACTACACCCAATCAAGAGTGTTACAGCTCGGCATGTCAGGCGCTGGATCTCATCACCACTGAAGTACTCACGACCATTTCCATGACCACAGTAGCTGTGGTGGAAAACAAGTTGTCTTGTTATTAAACATATTTTAAAAGGTATGAAAAAAGCATTGAGAACAAGAAAACTAATTAGGATCATAACTGACAGGATTAGCTCATAGGTTCCTGAAGTACCATAACCCACTACACATAACATGACATGTATGTAGAAACATAACTGACAGGATTAGCTCATAGGTTCTTGAAGTACCATAACCCACTTGTACATAACATGACATGTATGTAGAAACATAACTGACAGGATTAGCTCATAGGTTCCTGAAGTACCATAACCCACTTGTACATAACATGTATGTAGAAACATAACTGACAGGATTAGCTCATAAGTTCCTGAAGTACCATAACCCACTTGTACATAACATGACATGTATGTAGAAACATAACTGACAGGATTAGCTCATAGGTTCCTGAAGTACCATAACCCACTTGTACATAACATGACATGTATGTAGAAACAACTGACAGGATTAGCTCATAGGTTCCTGAAGTACCATAACCCACTTGTACATAACATGACATGTATGTAGAAACATGATTGACAGGATTAGCTCATAGGTTCCTGAAGTACCATAACCCACTTGTACATAACATGACATGTATGTAGAAACATGATTGACAGGATTAGCTCATAGGTTCCTGAAGTACCATAACCCACTACACATAACATGACATGTATGTAGAAACATAACTGACAGGATTAGCTCATAGGTTCCTGAAGTACCATAACCCACTTGTACATAACATGACATGTATGTAGAAACATAACTGACAGGATTAGCTCATAGGTTCCTGAAGTACCATAACCCACTTGTACATAACATGACATGTATGTAGAAACAATTGACAGGATTAGCTCATTGGTTCCTGAAGTACCATAACCCACTTGTACATAACATGTATGTAGAAACATAACTGACAGGATTAGCTCATAGGTTCCTGAAGTACCATAACCCACTTGTACATAACATGACATGTAGAAACATAACTGACAGGATTAGCTCATAGGTTCCTGAAGTACCATAACCCACTTGTACATAACATGACATGTATGTAGAAACATAACTGACAGGATTAGCTCATAGGTTCCTGAAGTACCATAACCCACTTGTACATAACATGACATGTATGTAGAAAGGTAACTGACAGGCTTAGCTCATTACTCGACTCATTACAATCATCTTCTTAGTGTGTGAGATTATATAAACTATTTCCATTGTAGTTGGAATAATGGACTCCGGTCATTACAATCATCTTCTTAGTGTGTGAGATTATATAAACTATTTCCATTGTAGTTGGAATCATGGACTCCGGTCATTACAATCATCTTCTTAGTGTGTGAGATTATATAAACTATTTGCATTGTAGTTGGAATTATGGACTCCGGTCATTACAATCATCTTCTTAGTGTGTGAGATTATATACACAAGATGCATGTTTTGATTAAACCTGAATGAAAGCAATTCCTTCCAATATTCACCTCACTGGATTAAACCATCCTAATAATCATGAACCAAGAAACAGCAATAAGGACTAAACAAAAAACTCAGTTATTAATGCTTCATCTATAAATCAGAAGAGCTCAAATTCTGAAAATATTAAACTTACATAAAGAGATCCTGGTTGGTAAGAGCTGTTGTGTATTCTTCTTTTGAAGGAACTCGACCAGTTACTCCATGCCATCTGTTCTCCCTAAAAAGAGAAAATTGGGGTAAACTTACAAACCAGGAAGCAAATTGACTTAGTGATTCCTTGCGGTATTTCTTATGATTGTAAATTTAGATCATTGTTGAATTCACATTACCATCAAGGTTCTTTAGCTGTGGACCTCCACATCCAGTTCATCTACACTTCACTTTTGGAGTTTACTTGTTTACAAGTTTTCATATTTTATTTTCTGTTGACCTCAAATGATGTTAGACCTCCATATTTTGTTCTCAGTAAGGTGAATCTACAGACTCCACTTGGCATTCATCTAAGTTTCCATTGGAGTATTATGTTAAAAAGGTTAAGAGCCATTGAGTTCTGAACTTTGAGCTCCACAAAAAAAAAAAATAGGCTACCTGTGCTTGCTAAAAAGGACCTAAATAGCAAGTATGAGGTCACATGTTCTATGACAGGGATGCCAAAGAAGCTATGCAGGAAATCTGTGAACCTCCAAATGTAATTAACAAGTAATGTTCTCTAGGAATCAAAAAATGATTATTTCATGTGATGTCTACTCTATTCCAAGTGATGTAAAATAGTAATCAACAAGGAGTGTTCTCTACGAATCAAAAAAATATTTATTTCATGTGATGTCTGCTCTATTCCAACTGATGTAAAATATTACTAAACAAGGAGTGTTCTCTAAGAATAAAAAAAATATGATCATTTCATGTGATGTCTACTCTATTCCAACTTATGTAAAATATTACTAAACAAGGAGTGTTCTCTATGAATAAAAGAAATGATTATTTCATGTGATATCTGCTCTATTCCAACTTATGTAAAATATTACTAATCAAGGAGTGTTCTCTAAGAATCAAAGAAATGATTATTTCATGTGATGTCTACTCTATTCCAACTTATGTAAAATATTACTAATCAAGGAGTGTTCTCTAAGAATCAAAGAAATGATTATTTCATGTGATGTCTACTCTATTCCAACTTATGTAAAATATTACTAAACAAGGAGTGTTCTCTATGAATAAAAGAAATGATTATTTCATGTGATATCTGCTCTATTCCAACTTATGTAAAATATTACTAATCAAGGAGTGTTCTCTAAGAATCAAAGAAATGATTATTTCATGTGATGTCTACTCTATTCCAACTTATGTAAAATAATAATCAACAAGGAGTGTTTTCTAAGAATAAAAGAAATGATTATTTTATGTGATGTCTGCTCTATTCCAACTGATGTAAAATAGTACTAAACAAGGAGTGTTCTCTAAGAATAAAAAATTATTATTTCATGTGATGTCTACTCTATTCCAACTTATGTAAAATACTACTAAATAAGGAGTGTTCTCTAAGAATAAAAGAAACGATCATTTCATGTGATGTCTACTCTATTCCAACTGATGTAAAATACTACTAAGCAATGATTGTTCTCTATGAATAAAAGAAATGATTATTTCATGTGATGTCTGCTCTATTCCAACTTATGTAAAATAGTACTAAACAAGGAGTGTTCTCTAAGAATAAAAGAAATGATTATTTCATGTGATGTCTGCTCTATTCCAACTTATGTAAAATAGTACTAAACAAGGAGTGTTCTCTAAGAATAAAAGAAACGATTATTTCATGTGATGTCTGCTCTATTCCAACTTATGTAAAATAGTACTAAACAAGGAGTGTTCTCTAAGAATAAAAGAAATGATCATTTCATGTGATGTCTGCTCTATTCCAACTTATGTAAAATAGTACTAAATCAACAAGGAGTGTTCTCTAAGAATCAAAGAAATGATCATTTCATGTGTATCTACTCTTTTCCACCTATGTTTAGCAGTATTCAACAAGGAGTGTTCTCTAAGAATCAAAGAAATGATTATTTCATGTGATATCTACTCTATTCCAACTGATGTAAAATAGTACTAAACAAGGAGTGTTCTCTAAGAATAAAAGAAACGATTATTTCATGTGATGTCTACTCTTTTCCACCTATGTTAAATAGTATTCAACATATCCACACTTGTCTTGGTTTGACCTTGCACGAAAAGATGCAGAAAGACGATGTTGGTGGCAAAGGAAGCCAATAGTATAGTTCAACAAACTTTATAGTAAACTAAAAGGAAACATTTTTACCTTTGCCTATTTAATAATATACCTTTGATCATAAGATATTACATTGATTTACTTATACAGACAAGATGCTAACCAATATTTACCAAAGCTCTCTACTTTATTTACATAGAGACACACATACCAAAGGATTTGATAGTTATGAGGGCCTCTACCGGTTCTGTACAGCAAGGTCAAACTTTAGCTCAGTAGTAAAATTTCAAACTCTTAGCAGTCTGCAATTAGCAGTTAATTAATCTTGAGAGATTTAACAGTTATGCATGCGTGGCACAATCCATAAAGAGGTAACGTTCAAAACTCAATTTAGGATTTGCTTTGACAAAGCCTTTACTGAATGGCTCCCAAAAGTTTAAATGAATATGTACTGAATCACATGAGTATTTATACACTGAGTCAGGTCATTTTGAATGAGTATTTAGACACTGAATCAGGTCATTTTGAATGAGTATTTATACACTGAATCAGGTCATTTTGAATGAGTATTTAGACACTGAAACAGGTCATTTTGAATGAGTATTTATACTCTAATCAGGTAATTTTGAATGAGTATTTATACACTGAATCAGGTCATTTTGAATGAGTATTTATACACTGAATCAGGTCATTTTGAATGAGTATTTAGACACTGAATCAGGTCATTTTGAATGAGTATTTATACACTGAATCAGGTCATTTTGAATGAGTATTTATACACTGAATCAGGTCATTTTGCAATGAGTATTTATACACTGAATCAGGTCATTTTGAATGAGTATTTATACACTGAATCAGGTCATTTTGAATGAGTATTTATACAATGAATCAGGTCATTTTGAATGAGTATTTAGACACTGAATCAGGTCATTTTGAATGAGTATTTAGACACTGAATCAGGTCATTTTGAATGAGTATTTATACACTGAATCAGGTCATTTTGAATGAGTATTTAGACACTGAATCAGGTCATTTTGAATGAGTATTTAGACACTGAATCAGGTCATTTTGAATGAGTATTTAGACACTGAATCAGGTCATTTTGAATGAGTATTTAGACACTGAATCAGGTCATTTTGCAATGAGCTTTGTTTATTGTAAATGCAGCTCCAGAGATTTGCTTTTATTTGACCAATACAAGAACACATTGTATTGTATGAATATATTTGGATTCTGCAGTAAAATCAAACTTAACCGCATCACAAGTTCACATCATACATATACAACAAACTCACAGATGTGAACTCCAAACATTTTTACATTGAACACAATTATCTAAATGTATTTCAGGTATGCACATTTCCAGAAATTTGTTTCTTTGAGTTTAATATATAGTATTCTGTTCTCATGGGGAAATCTTCCTCATTTCTGGATTGGTAGAACACCTATATATTACGTTTAAAATCACAAGAATCAATAAGAAACTAGCTATACTGCAAGTTCCTTCAACATAAGTGATATCAAACTTCAATGAAAACTGACACATTTGTCCTTACTTTTCAAACCAATCTTGAAATACTTTCTGAGTATTAAGGAGATCCTTTGAAGGATTCAAAACAAATGAAGTATCTGTGGTATTTATGCCACTTCCGAGGACTGTCTTGGAATCCAAGCAGGCTTGGAGACTGGACAGGAGAAAATGAAGGCTTGGGATGCGAAAAACTGGAGCAGCACGCAGAACAGGGATACTCTCCCAGGCTATATGGTGTAATTGCTGGAGAAGGATACAAGGAAGGGGTTAGCAAACAAGATAAGTCAGTTGATTTCGCCTAAAAAAAAGAACATTTCAGTTGTTCTCATAGAAGTAATATGTCTACCTAATTAATGTACAGAAAAAGTAGCAGAGAAAAAACAAAAAGCATTTCCTGAAAAAGCTATATGCAGTGAGACAACAAAAAATCATCAAAATTCTGTCAAAATTATAAATTCTATATCAAGTTTAATTATGAAATTGATTATTAATAAATTGACTGTCAAAATATGATACATAACATCTGCAGTGAAACAAATCTTTTGATCCCCTTTTACAATTTCTTTGCTTTTAGTGAAATAAGTTTCAACACTAGTTTAGTTTCAAATGGTAACACTAACAATGGGTTTATATGAACCACTAAATATGAGAAAACCTCAATTGTGTTTACTCTCGACATAATGATAATAACACTTATTTATATATAACCCATTATACCAACAGTCTCAACGTGCTTTACAAGAAACAAAATGAGTACAAAATACAGCATAGTAGAACAAAAACTTAAAGATACACCAAAGGATCATAAAAAATTACAAGGTCCAATGAGGGCAGCACCTGAATAAGTGAGTTTCAATGCTCTTTTCAAATTTTCTATGGTAGGGGCGTTCCTTATGAGGGAGGGGAGAGTGCTCCAGAAATTGGGGGCAGCAAATTGAAAAGAACACTCACTGTATGATTATATTGTTGTTGGGGAAGGTAATTCCTACTTAGTGGATCATTTTCAATTGTTTTTACCCAAAGCATTTACTTTACTAATTTATGTCCCCTCTCGTAATCTAAGATCCAGCTCTCAATTTTTATTATCTGAAATTAAGTCCAAACATTCTTGGGGGGATAGGTCATTTATTGTTTCTGCCCCTCGCTTATGGAACCAACTTCCCTTAAAAATCAGAAAAACATCTACTCTCTCTAACTTTAAGAAGAGCATAAAATCCCACTTAATGACAAAAGCTTTTATATGATCTTATACCATTAAGTTTTTCTTCTGTCATTGTTTTGTATTATTCTGTATTATTTGTATCATTTCTCATTGTCATTTGCGCCATGAACATTCTTTGAGTGGTGTGTGCGCATTATAAGTCTTATTATTATTATTATTTACTTCATATGTTCAATAAACAATATTATATTGATATCATTGTTCCTAAACTTATTTTTTTACTTTCACTTGATGTAATTCATGTTATGCTGGGGATCTCTGTATTATAATTCACTTCTGCACAGAACCTGCCATAGCCTCAGGTGTCTCCTAACCACTTGTCTTTTATTGCTAGCACACATAATTCATTACGAATGAAACTTGCATAATTTCCCTTCGCAGTTCATAAATTGCAGTAGTTTTTGCCAAACTGGAGAGAAACCACAAAAATGTTAAGACCTCTTAACCTTAATTCTTATTGGTAAACATATTCATACAGACATTATTAAATATGTCACGTCAATCCATCTTACATATTCCCCTACTAGAATATCCAATCAATACTTTTAGTACATCTTACTTTATCCAGAATAAGGCCAGTTGGATGTCTCATGGTAGATTTTAAGTTTTTACTCATGCCTTTGGTAAGTTCTTGGAAAATAGCAAGAGCTTGGGCCAATTCACTGCAACCAATACGGAGCCCCAATAAGTATGCCAGGGCTTGCAACAACTCTGGCCTGTTGAGCTGTGAAGATCCACTAATGATGAGCTAAAAGGGAAAGGAAAGACACATTTTCAAAACTATAACTCTTTTATGAACATTACACTGAATGGCAGTAGTGTTCAATCTTATCTAAACTTGTCCACTACTGTAGATGCAAGATGTAGATGCAAGTATATCAACACAACTCACAGCACATAGTATATCAACATACCTCTCAGCATATAGTATATCAACACAACTCTCAGCACATAGTATATCGACATAACTCTCAGCACATAGTATATCGACGTAACTCTCAGCATATAGTATATAAACACAACTCTCAGCACATAGTATATCAACACAACTCACAGCATTTAGTATATCGACATAACTCTCAGCACATATTAATCAACATTCAACTCTCAGCACATAGTATATAGACACAACTCTCAGCACATAGTATATCAACACAACTCACAGCACATAGTATATCAACATACCTCTCAGCATATAGTATATCAACACAACTCACTGCACATAGTATATCAACATACCTCTCAGCATATAGTATATCAACACAACTCTCAGCACATAGTTTATCGACATAACTCTCAGCACATAGTATATCAACATACCTCTCAGCATATAGTATATCAACACAACTCTCAGCACATAGTATATCAACACAACTCACAGCACATAGTATATCAACACAACTCCCAGCACATAGTATATCGACATAACTCTCAGCACATATTAATCAACATTCAACTCTCAGCACATAGTATAGCAACACAACTCACAGCACATAGTATATCAACATACCTCTCAGCACATAGTATATCAACATAACTCTCAGCACATAGTATATCAACATACCTCTCAGCATATAGTATATCAACACAACTCTCAGCACATAGTATATCAACATAACTCTCAGCACATAGTATATAAACATACCTCTCAGCATATAGTATATCAACACAACTCTCAGCACATAGTATATCAACACAACTCACAGCACATAGTATATCAACATACCTCTCAGCATATAGTATATCAACACAACTCTCAGCACATAGTATATCGACATAACTCTCAGCACATAGTATATCGACGTAACTCTCAGCATATAGTATATAAACACAACTCTCAGCACATAGTATATCAACACAACTCACAGCATTTAGTATATCGACATAACTCTCAGCACATATTAATCAACATTCAACTCTCAGCACATAGTATATAGACACAACTCTCAGCACATAGTATATCAACACAACTCACAGCACATAGTATATCAACATACCTCTCAGCATATAGTATATCAACACAACTCACTGCACATAGTATATCAACATACCTCTCAGCATATAGTATATCAACACAACTCTCAGCATATAGTATATCAACATAACTCTCAGCACATAGTATATCAACATACCTCTCAGCATATAGTATATCAACACAACTCTCAGCACATAGTATATCAACACAACTCACAGCACATAGTATATCAACACAACTCCCAGCACATAGTATATCGACATAACTCTCAGCACATATTAATCAACATTCAACTCTCAGCACATAGTATATCAACACAACTCACAGCACATAGTATATCAACATACCTCTCAGCACATAGTATATCAACATAACTCTCAGCACATAGTATATCAACATACCTCTCAGCATATAGTATATCAACACAACTCTCAGCACATAGTATATCAACACAACTCTCAGCACATAGTATATAAACACAACTCCCAGCACATAGTATATCGACATAACTCTCAGCACATATTAATCAACATTCAACTCTCAGCACATAGTATATCAACACAACTCTCAGCACATAGTTTATCAACATACCTCTCAGCATATAGTATATCAACACAACTCTCAGCACATAGTATATCGACATAACTCTCAGCACATATTAATCAACATTTAACTCTCAGCACATAGTATATCAACACAACTCTTAGCACATAGTATATTAACATACCTCGCAGCACATAGTATATCAACATAACTCTCAGCACATAGTATATCAACATAACTCTCAGCACATAGTATATAGATCAACATAACTCTCAGCACATAGTTTATAGACACAACTCTCAGCACATAGTATATCAACATAGCTCTCAGCACATAGTATATCGACATAACTCTCAGCACATAGTATATCGACACAACTCTCAGCACATAGTATATAGACACAACTCTCAGCACATAATATATCAACACAACTCTCAGCACATAGTATATCGACATAACTCTCAGCACATATTAATCAACATTCAACTCTCAGCACATAGTATATCAACACAACTCACAGCACATAGTATATCAACATACCTCTCAGCACATAGTATATCAACATAACTCTCAGCACATAGTATATCAACATACCTCTCAGCATATAGTATATCAACACAACTCTCAGCACATAGTATATCAACACAACTCTCAGCACATAGTATATAAACACAACTCCCAGCACATAGTATATCGACATAACTCTCAGCACATATTAATCAACATTCAACTCTCAGCACATAGTATATCAACACAACTCTCAGCACATAGTTTATCAACATACCTCTCAGCATATAGTATATCAACACAACTCTCAGCACATAGTATATCGACATAACTCTCAGCACATATTAATCAACATTTAACTCTCAGCACATAGTATATCAACACAACTCTTAGCACATAGTATATTAACATACCTCGCAGCACATAGTATATCAACATAACTCTCAGCACATAGTATATCAACATAACTCTCAGCACATAGTATATAGATCAACATAACTCTCAGCACATAGTTTATAGACACAACTCTCAGCACATAGTATATCAACATAGCTCTCAGCACATAGTATATCGACATAACTCTCAGCACATAGTATATCGACACAACTCTCAGCACATAGTATATAGACACAACTCTCAGCACATAATATATCAACATAACTCTCAGCACATAGTATATCGACATAACTCTCAGCACATAGTATATCGACATAACTCTCAGCACATAGTATATCGACATAACTCTCAGCACATAGTACATCTACATAACTCTCAGCACATAGTATATCGACATAACTCTCAGCACATAGTATATCGACATACCTCACAGCACATAGTATATCGACATAACTCTCAGCACATAGTTTATCGACATAACTCTCAGCACATTGTATATCGACATAACTCTCAGCATATAGTATATCGACATAACTCTCAGCACATAGTATATCGACATACCTCACAGCATATAGTATATCAACATAACTCTCAGCACATAGTATATCGATATAACTCTCAGCACATTGTATATCGATACAACTCTCAGCACATACTATATCGACACAACTCTCAGCACATAGTATATCGACATAACTCTCAGCACATAGTTTATCGACATAACTCTCAGCACATTGTATATCGACATAGCTCTCAGCACATAGTATATCGACATACCTCACAGCACATAGTATATCAACATAACTCTCAGCACATAGTATATCGACATAACTCTCAGCACATAGTTTATCGACATAACTCTCAGCACATAGTTTATCGACATAACTCTCAGCACATTGTATATCGACATAGCTCTCAGCACATTGTATATCGATATACCTCACAGCACATAGTATATCGACATACCTCTCAGCACATAGTATATCAACATAACTCTCAGCACATAGTGTATCAACATAACTCTCAGCACATAGTATATCTACATAACTCTCAGCACATTGTACATCGACGTAACTCTCAGCACATAGTACATCGACATAACTCTCAGTACATGGTATATCGACACAACTCTCAGCACATAGTATATCGACACAACTCTCAGCACATAGTATATCGACATACCTCACAGCACATAGTATATCGACAACACTCTCAGCACATAGTTTATCGACATAACTCTCAGCACATAGTATATCTACATAACTCTCAGCACATAGTATATCAACATAACTCACAGCACATAGTATATCGACAACACTCTCAGCACATAGTTTATCGACATAACTCTCAGCACATTGTATATCGACACAACTCTCAGCACATTGTATATCGACATAACTCTCAGCACATAGTATATCCACACAACTCTCAGCACATAGTATATCGACACAACTCTCAGCACATAGTATATCGACACAACTCTCAGCACACAGTATATCGACAACACTCTCAGCACATAGTTTATCGACATAACTCTCAGCACATAGTATATCAACATAACTCTCAGCACATAGTATATCGACATAACTCTCAGCACATAGTATATCAACATACCTCTCAGCATATAGTATATCAACACAACTCTCAGCACATAGTATATCAACACAACTCACAGCACATAGTATATCAACACAACTCCCAGCACATAGTATATCGACATAACTCTCAGCACATATTAATCAACATTCAGCTCTCAGCACATAGTATGTCAACACAACTCACAGCACATAGTATATCAACATACCTCTCAGCATATAGTATATCAACACAACTCTCAGCACAAAGTATATCAACATAACTCTCAGCATATAGTATATCAACACAACTCTCAGCACATAGTATATCAACACAACTCACAGCACATAGTATATCAACACAACTCCCAGCACATAGTATATCGACATAACTCTCAGCACATATTAATCAACATTCAACTCTCAGCACATAGTATATCAACACAACTCTCAGCACATAGTATATCAACATACCTCTCAGCATATAGTATATCAACACAACTCTCAGCATTTAGTATATCGACATAACTCTCAGCACATATTAATCAACATTCAACTCTCAGCACATAGTATATAGACACAACTCTCAGCACATAGTATATCAACATAACTCTCAGCACACAGTATATCGACAACACTCTCAGCACATAGTATATAGACACAACTCTCAGCACATAGTATATCTACATAACTCTCAGCACATAGTATATAGACACAACTCTCAGCACATAGTATATCGACATAACTCTCAGCACATAGTTTATCGACATAACTCTCAGCACATAGTATATCGACATAACTCTCAGCACATAGTATATCGACATAACTCTCAGCACATAGTATATCGACATAACTCTCAGCACATAGTACATCTACATAACTCTCAGCACATAGTATATCGACATAACTCTCAGCACATAGTATATCGACATACCTCACAGCACATAGTATATCGACATAACTCTCAGCACATAGTTTATCGACATAACTCTCAGCACATTGTATATCGACATAACTCTCAGCATATAGTATATCGACATAACTCTCAGCACATAGTATATCGACATACCTCACAGCATATAGTATATCAACATAACTCTCAGCACATAGTATATCGATATAACTCTCAGCACATTGTATATCGATACAACTCTCAGCACATACTATATCGACACAACTCTCAGCACATAGTATATCGACATAACTCTCAGCACATAGTTTATCGACATAACTCTCAGCACATTGTATATCGACATAGCTCTCAGCACATAGTATATCGACACACCTCACAGCACATAGTATATCAACATAACTCTCAGCACATAGTATATCGACATAACTCTCAGCACATAGTTTATCGACATAACTCTCAGCACATAGTTTATCGACATAACTCTCAGCACATTGTATATCGACATAGCTCTCAGCACATTGTATATCGACATACCTCACAGCACATAGTATATCGACATACCTCTCAGCACATAGTATATCGACATACCTCTCAGCACATAGTATATCAACATAACTCTCAGCACATAGTGTATCAACATAACTCTCAGCACATAGTATATCTACATAACTCTCAGCACATTGTACATCGACGTAACTCTCAGCACATAGTACATCGACATAACTCTCAGTACATGGTATATCGACACAACTCGCAGCACATAGTATATCGACACAACTCTCAGCACATAGTTTATCGACATACCTCACAGCACATAGTATATCGACAACACTCTCAGCACATAGTTTATCGACATAACTCTCAGCACATAGTATATCTACATAACTCTCAGCACATAGTATATCAACATAACTCACAGCACATAGTATATCGACAACACTCTCAGCACATAGTTTATCGACATAACTCTCAGCACATTGTATATCGACACAACTCTCAGCACATTGTATATCGACATAACTCTCAGCACATAGTATATCCACACAACTCTCAGCACATAGTATATCCACACAACTCTCAGCACATAGTATATCGACACAACTCTCAGCACATAGTATATCGACACAACTCTCAGCACACAGTATATCGACAACACTCTCAGCACATAGTTTATCGACATAACTCTCAGCACATAGTATATCAACATAACTCTCAGCACATAGTATATCGACATAACTCTCAGCACATAGTATATCAACATACCTCTCAGCATATAGTATATCAACACAACTCTCAGCACATAGTATATCAACACAACTCACAGCACATAGTATATCAACACAACTCCCAGCACATAGTATATCGACATAACTCTCAGCACATATTAATCAACATTCAGCTCTCAGCACATAGTATGTCAACACAACTCACAGCACATAGTATATCAACATACCTCTCAGCATATAGTATATCAACACAACTCTCAGCACAAAGTATATCAACATAACTCTCAGCATATAGTATATCAACACAACTCTCAGCACATAGTATATCAACACAACTCACAGCACATAGTATATCAACACAACTCCCAGCACATAGTATATCGACATAACTCTCAGCACATATTAATCAACATTCAACTCTCAGCACATAGTATATCAACACAACTCTCAGCACATAGTATATCAACATACCTCTCAGCATATAGTATATCAACACAACTCTCAGCATTTAGTATATCGACATAACTCTCAGCACATATTAATCAACATTCAACTCTCAGCACATAGTATATAGACACAACTCTCAGCACATAGTATATCAACATAACTCTCAGCACACAGTATATCGACAACACTCTCAGCACATAGTATATAGACACAACTCTCAGCACATAGTATATCTACATAACTCTCAGCACATAGTATATAGACACAACTCTCAGCACATAGTATATCGACATAACTCTCAGCACATAGTTTATCGACATAACTCTCAGCACATAGTATATCGACATAACTCTCAGCACATAGTATATCGACATAACTCTCAGCACATAGTATATCTACATAACTCTCAGCACATAGTATATCGACATAACTCTCAGCACATAGTATATCGACATACCTCACAGCACATAGTATATCGACATAACTCTCAGCACATAGTACATCTACATAACTCTCAGCACATAGTTTATCGACATAACTCTCAGCACATAGTATATCGGCACACCTCACAGCACATAGTATATCAACATAACTCTCAGCACATAGTATATCGACATAACTCTCAGCACAGTTTATCGACATAACTCTCAGCACATAGTTTATCGACATAACTCTCAGCACATTGTATATCGACATAGCTCTCAGCACATTGTATATCGACATAACTCTCAGCACAGTTTATCGACATAACTCTCAGCACATAGTTTATCGACATAACTCTCAGCACATTGTATATCGACATAGCTCTCAGCACATTGTATATCGACATACCTCACAGCACATAGTATATCGACATACCTCTCAGCACATAGTATATCGACATAACTCTCAGCACATAGTATATCGACATAACTCTCAGCACATAGTATATCGACATACCTCACAGCACATAGTATATCGACATAACTCTCAGCACATAGTATATCGACATAACTCTCAGCACATAGTATATCGACATACCTCACAGCACATAGTATATCGACATAACTCTCAGCACATAGTATATCGACATAACTCTCAGCACATAGTATATCTACATAACTCTCAGCACATAGTACATCGACGTAACTCTCAGCACATAGTACATCGACGTAACTCTCAGCACATGGTATATCGACATAACTCTCAGCACATGGTATATCTACACAACTCTCAGCACATAGTATATCGACATAACTCTCAGCACATAGTATATCGACATACCTCACAGCACATAGTATATCGACAACACTCTCAGCACTTAGTTTATCGACATAACTCTCAGCACATAGTATATCTACATAACTCTCAGCACATAGTATATCGACATAACTCTCAGCACATAGTATATCGACATACCTCTCAGCACATAGTATATCTACATAACTCTCAGCACATAGTATATCGACATAACTCTCAGCACATAGTATATCGACATACCTCACAGCACATAGTATATCGACAACACTCTCAGCACATAGTTTATCGACATAACTCTCAGCACATAGTATATCTACATAACTCTCAGCACATAGTATATCGACATAACTCTCAGCACATAGTATATCGACATACCTCTCAGCACATAGTATATCAACATAACTCTCAGCACATAGTATATCGACAACACTCTCAGCACATAGTTTATCGACATAACTCTCAGCACATAGTATATCTACATAACTCTCAGCACATAGTATATCGACATACCTCACAGCACATAGTATATCGACAACACTCTCAGCACATAGTTTATCTACATAACTCTCAGCACATAGTATATCTACATAACTCTCAGCACATAGTATATCGACAACACTCTCAGCACATCGTTTATCGACATAACTCTCAGCACATAGTATATCAACATAACTCTCAGCACATAGTATATCGACATAACTCTCAGCACATAGTACATCATTATTTAACTCTCAGCACATAGTTTAGCTTCCCCTCCACAACAAATAGCTACATTACATGCATACATAATATACCTCACAAAGCTTGAGATTCATCTCCTTTGTAGTAAAAGATGATGATGCACAAATATTTGAAAATCGTCTTGCAGTTTCACAGATATCCTCATATAATGATTCTTCTTTGACTTGACCAAGCAAAAGAACCTTCCAGCAACCAAAGAAAACTTGTTCATAGGACTCCATCAGATCCTGAAAAGGAAAAATGTTTTGACATACAATTTTGAAAGTACAAATGAATAGTCAGTACTTTTTCAGACATTTTTCAAAGTTAACTTTTGAGTTTAATAAATATTTCAAGATGAATATCTGACTTGAGACATATGGTTGAAAGTGCAATGTAAATGATACAAGGACAAACATTGAACTAAACTACCAAAACCAGTTGGTTCCAGCCACATACAAAGCTTGTGCACCTCCAACTAGATCCAATCAGTTGCTTTCTCCAAAACACTCTTACTTGTTCCTTACTTACTTCAAAAGTATATCATCTTTGTAATGTTGGTTATGTTTGCCATTCGATAGATGTAAATTGCACCTGTGCTCCACATTTGTACTGGAGATGGAGGCAGATAAGTTCTATTTCACCACAATAAGTTATGTTTTCTTTGGCATACCTTTAGTTGATCATTTAGACTTTGCCTGCTGGCCCACCAGACTTGCTTGTCCTTATTCTTGACAGTCTCCTTGCTCTCTTGAAAGACCTGGTTGAATTCCATCATTAGACTATCAGCTGATTTCTTCGACGGTCCAGAATCCACCTGTTTCAAAATAAATCATAAAATAGTACTTATATAGCATGTTCATCAGCAACGCTGCTCGAAGCACTTTACAGGAATTGTAACAATTAATACACAGTAAATATTTAAAATACAGGAAACATTCAAAAGCAAATAGTACAAAAATATCACCTAAGATGGCATATAACACCTTATATATTAAAAGAGAATCCACCAAACAAACCATAAGAACCCATGAAGCCATATGGTCACTTCAATCTCATCAAACCAGGACTTTTTAACAGTCACACATTTGTATATTAAACTTTGTCTAAATTTCTGGAAGTCTTACAATATCTCATTTAGTACAATGATATCCACAACTGATTTGGTGAAGCTTGATTACATGAGCAGAGCAACATGATATAAAAAAAAACACACTCCATTGCACTCCACTGCATATTAACTTATTTAATTTCTACATTTAATTTGTACATTTTATATCATATTGTGAATCCTTTTTTTCTTTTATCACACATCTTTAATAGTCTACTAGCAGACACTCTACTACTATCATACATTGATTTGCATGAGTTAGTATTGTTCTTTGAATCTGTTTTTTAGCCACATCTACTTCATGTGTGCTGTAGGCTGTGCTAGTGAATTCCAGTAACAAATTTGTAGGCATCACATACTTAGATAAACTTTCTCTGGCCTTCTAATCCCCTCCACTTAGCATTTGGCTTTGTCCAAATATTTCTTCTGTAACATAAACAGGTACTCCATACAAATCACTGAGGAATAATGTGATTGACCATTTTAACAAGCTTTAAAACAGCTACAGTACCGCTCACGTATAACTGGACATGTGTACACGCACAGAATCGTATAAACACGTTTAAACACGTACACTCGCGTATAAACTCGTTGACAAAGAAATTGCCGCGTAGAGGCCGCGTAGACACCACGAATAATCCCTCTACGAGTTTATAGCAGGAAATGCTATTGTGCTCAATGAATAGGGATTAAAGTCGCCGAAAGAGTTAGTGAGATGTTTAAAACAGCCGTTTCTTACATCGTAGTTTAAGAGGTGATATTCACTTTGCAGCGAAGGGGATGAAGTTAAAGTGTTTGATGGCATAGATTGTTTTTTGTTAATTGGGTTTCTATTCAGTGTTTCTTTCCCCGACTTTATTTTTCAGTTGCAGAGATTCTGTTCCACAGAGGATTAGTTTACTTTGAATAGTTGTCAACATTTTGAAGAAATAATAAAGTATTACTAAGCATTTCTTTGTCAATTTTTATTTAATTTACCGTTGGTTCGTTGGAATGAAAAGAAAATATTCCACCGAACAACTCTGAAGCAGGGCCGGTTAAAAACAAAACATGTTTTTCGCCCGTGCAAGGGGCATCCTTTTTCCTGAATCCCTGGGTGTCTATTCAGATTACAAGCAATCTAAACTATCATTAAATAATATTTTGTAAAGGAAGCCACGTATTCCGAACTAGTATTAAAGCAATGAAAAGAAAAAATAATGGCCGCCCATTTTTTTTTAAGATTTAGTACGAGAAACATTATTTTATTTGAAAAAAAAGAACTCAAACGTATGGTAATTCTTTGTCGCAAGAAGTGTGTTATTGGAAAATATGTATTGAAAGAGGCAGAGAAATTGCCGCAAAACGGCGGACCTTTCATATGAAAATATGTAAACGTTCATTGAACATCCTGTTCTCCCTCAGTTGATTTGAGTAGGCCTTTGCTAAAACAAAACTTTAATCAAAAAAAGAGGTGTTACGTAAAAAAACTTTTACTTCTTAGAATGAAGGAAAACAGTTTCCAATTGCATGACTTTTATCCTTGAATGTCCGTTTGCCAAATAAAAAACATTTAGGATCCACAGACTGATTGGCCATGACAAAAGTGTTCGAGCACAATTTAAAATGGCGCTAAGATGCTTACCAGCTCCATTCAACTTGACATTATAAGAACCAGTTGTAACCGAACATCAGAAGAGTAAAATCCACATATTCCAACAGTAAGTTTCATTTGAGGTTTTCGTTTTCCCATGTCATGCGTACTAAAACGTGATCACCAAATATCCCAACTGCAGGTGCGCGCGCGGAATATTGACTACCCTGGAAATCTAGGTCATGTCCTGGTTTCTGCTCACAAGCCTGACACCTGTTAATTTGGATTCCGTTCTGACCTAACAAGGAGTTGTTACAACCCTGCAAACTGCCAAAAAACGTGCAACACTATATTAACCCGTCTCGTAAGAGAGGAGGGGTGGCCCAAGCAGTCTCCCAGGTACCTTGCTTAGTGCGTGTGAGCTCAACCTTTGCAGCAACGAGCTTTACCCTGGATTCCTGGAAGTACAAGTATGTTCGTGAGATTTTACGCCCTGGGATTTGTTTCTCAATATGTTCAAATTTTGCGAATAACATTTCCTCATTGTCAAAAAACAAACTTCGATAACCATTGAAGATAAAAAAAAGGAAAATAACCGGACGATTGAACGGTGAGAAAAAATACACTTAACGTAGGGGTAAAACGTTCGTAAAATTTGCATATTACTAGTACTTTCAGATGTTTCCGACTTTTTAAACAGTGTTACATTTGGTGGCGCCTTGTGTGTCTGGTAATGGCAGTACGTTCGGCATTATCAATAAAAAGCTTAGCAACTTTTAAGGAGCTACGGGAGTGACATGTTAAAACATTGCAATTATTTAAAAAAAAGTTCAATACGTATCTCCGTGTTACATATTAAACATTAAACATTTTCTGTTGTGTCGGCAGGAGGTAAACAATAAAGTAACGATGCTACAGTGTACCGTATTTATATTCGTTGTTCAGTCTGGGATTTATTGGATTACTTCATGTGTTGTTTTGAAAATATTTTGTGCGACGTTTTGAGCCTAGGTAAAAGGATATTTTTGTTGAATGGAAGCCACTTAGAACCAGGATAAGATATAGTGGGAATGGTTGGTTGTCGCCCGACACCGATGGCCATTATCATCAATATGTCGATATTTCTCTTATTTCGTGTTACTGCTCCCCACTCCTTCTGCTTGAATTTTTGTTTCAAAAGGTTAGTAAATAGTTATTGTACATTGAACGCTTTTGTCAAAACTTGACGTTAGTTCAATATATTTCTTCGCAGCAATTTTGTGTTCAAAGTTGTATCACCTTTGACTTTGTTCAAATCATTAATTCACCTTACACGATTTTTCAACACTTTCTGAATGGCCAGGCCTATGTACTTTCAATATAACATACCAGCAATGGCCCTTGTGGAAAAAGCAATACACTGCATTTCAAAATATTTTGTTTGGCATCGTGCCAGGAGTGCAAAATAGAAACGCTACATATACAGTAGGAAAAGTATCCAAAGTCGCTTATGTTTGTGTTTACGAAAACATTTTATTAAAAAGGTAACCAATCATAAATTTCGACTGGTAAAACTTCTTTCGTTCCCATGGTGAAGTGAACCTGGGCAAGTTCGAATGTCGATGACCAATTTATGTTCCGTGACTAAAGTCAATGGGAATTATGTGTGTAAAAAATCGGGTCTTTCCACGTGCTATATATATATAGAAGTTTTACATGAGCGGAGCGAAATTCGGGGAGGCTCGTTGATTGTCAGGAAGCACTAATACCTAAGCCTCAATATTTGTGGAAAAAAATCGTAAGGGTTTTCTTCTGAAAATATTTTTTAATAGTAGGCCTAACCAAAACCTTGTCATTGCATTTTGGGGGAAGTCAGATCTTCAAGTTCAAATATTGTTTTTTTTTTTCCTTTAACGGTTATCGTGGTTTTCTTGGGAGGTATATACGGCGTAACTTTCGATGAAGGCTAAAAGGTAGGATAGGCCAAGGCCTACCTAGTTCTCATTAATTGTTACCTACATTCAATTTAATGCCCAACGGGTGGAACTCGTATAAATATTAACAGACTGGTGCACATTGTAATTGATAAAGTTTCCTTGCTGAAGTTTTCCTGCACTGATTGTATCGATCGTTTGTACTTCTAGTAGCGCTGTTTTCTTTGTTACTCTTATTCTTAACGGCTTAAGTATATGCTTACTCTGTGGTTGAATATTTTGGAAAGGCTTAGGAGACATTACTTGATGTTGAGTTTACCGACTCTTTTCTGCATCACAGTTTATTCTAACCCATAGAAGCTCTGCTATATAAAGCGGCTGAGAATACCCTACGTTTACAGATTATACGAGATTGTACGTCTTTACCTATTCAGGTGCACTGAAGCGAAGCCCTAAGCCGCGTAGACGCCACGTACACACCGCGTAGAAAGTCGCGTACAGAAACGTATAACATCGTATAATCGCGTAGATAAACGTAGAGTATACGTCTACGCGGAGTTATACGTGAGCGGTACTGTAAATCTGTATAAATGCTGGGAGAACTAAATATTGCATGTTGCTGTGTATAAATGCTGGGAGAACTAAATATTGCATGTTGCTGTGTAGAATCTTGCAGAAATCTTTCTGTTGTCTAGTAGGGATCAACCAGCAAAAATCCTATGTTTGTGCACTTTTGATGTTGCCAAAATATGTTTCAACACTACCTAATACTGTACATACTAGAAGTACTTACCTCTTCCCAATTTCACAATGAAAATATGAACAAACAAAACCCCTCAACCTAAGAGATTGGTCACCATGATATCATGTACTGGACAAATCAGTAGCATCTACAAATAATGTATTAATGTTGTTGTGTCATCAGTGGAAACTCTTTTCTTAGATAATTAACTTACTCTGCCATACAAAAACATGACCACATTCAATACATAGAGATTTGACTTGCCAATGGTAAATGAAAAACAAGAGGAGGTTGACCCCTCTCCAGTCGAGAAAGAAGAACAAAGCTGGTAGAGGTGAGACATCCAGAGGAGGAAGGACTTGCATCGACAACAGATAACTGACAAACTGTCCAACCTTCAATAGGAATTAATAATAAAACCAAAAGAGGACAATGGGTGAAAGACATTTAGAATTTAGAAAATCAAAACATATACACAAGGTCCAAACATATATTGAGAAACCAAACATATTGTAAATCCTGGTGTAAACAAGATAGTAAAGTACTTTTGGAACTCATTTGAAACTCTTAAAATATTTGTGAAATATTTTATGCATGTACCTAATAATAATGGTATATTTAAATCCATGTTATGCTTTTTGACTTTCTTCATACCGATTACATCAGAAAGATGTTGGTGCTTAGTCCGGTTAATGTTGACACATTGCCAATTCAACACCAACTACATGCAAAGGTTGAGTCAAATAGGGTGAAATGCTATCAGTGTTATCAAGTTACCTGTCAATTTCACTGATGTTTTTAATCATACATTGAATGGAGGTTCTAAGTACAACCCAAACATGAAACAAAGAAAGCATACATTCTCATGATATAGCCTAAATTAAATATCACTTTTAGTAACGAGTGAATAAATGTCTCAAAAGTATGTCAACGTATCAAAGACATATCAGTAACATGTAACCCTAAAACTCACCTCAAGCCGAACATTGCAGTTATATAGAAAAGTGTCACAGTACTGGGCCTGAATGATTTATTTTACTAATTACCAATTTCAAAAGCATGTTGAAATGTAAAGAACTGTTCGTAAATATCAATTAATGATATTATTGAACAAGGTTCTCACCTGCTGGTAGTATACTTGTTACTTCCTTGACAGAGTTCAAATCAGCACTGAATGAAAATAACTGGCTTGAGGTCAGCAACCTCTGGTGTTTACAGTGCTCCTTACATGAATCATTCTCAAGGCACTTGCCTTCTTCAAGGTGCTGCAATTTCCTGTTAAGTTTGCAAGAAATATTTAGGTTGATCACATTTACTGAAATAGATGATAAAAGTCACTGACTAAATTCATATAATGTTCACATATAATTGGATGACCCTCATACTAACCATTACCTCTATATGGTTGGGGACTGTTTTGCTGCTCCAAGTCAGCATTAGTGTTTATCAGGAACAGGGTACCCGAGAGCCGTTACCCCTTGGGTATCCCGGCACCCGGAAAAATTGTTTACCTTGTGTATCGCGATTTTCAAGAAATTACATATTGGATGCTATGATAAATGAATTATATTTTCCACTGACAGTGTTTTCATGTTCAAATACATAGGTGTAAAACCTTCCTCAATAATTTCTATTTGCTTTTGTTTCTTTCATCTAACTTGTTAATAACTTTATATAATTAACATCACTACTTACATTGCACTGCCGCCGCTACTTATGTTTCTCTCCACCTCTATTGCCATTGGATCAGACCATATAAATATCCAATTGAGCTCTTAAACAGTTTTCTCTACTACTATCTATTATGCAGGCCCAGGGTTCGCATTAGCCGCAAGATTCGCGCATTTTGATCGCATTTAGAATGAACGTTTAGTGAAAAGCCACTTGCGATTATTATTTTTTAGTTATTCCGTCTATAATCCATTTAGTAACATCTCGTAAAATTCCTTGTCAGTCTTTCAATAAACAAATGAATAAATAATAATTGTGAGAATTCTTTCAATTTCTTCCACATGGAAGCGTAACACCACACTAAGTCAATGGGGGAAATATAGCCTATACCCCTGAAATTGTGATGCAGTTATAAGATATCCATGGAATACTTTCATTATTGCTGTAATCTTCTACCACATGGTTGCCTAACACCACACTGAGTCAACGAGGTAATCTAGCCTAACCATCTGTTTATTAGCTGAAATTGTGACACAGTTATAAGGTATCCATGGAATATTTTCGTTATTGCTGTTATCTTCAACCACATGGAAGCCTAACACCACACTAGGTCAATGGGAAACAAAAAACATCACACTGCGTCGGATTCGGGCAATAAATTAGGAACCCGGTAGTATCGCATCGGGCGGGTATCCGGGTACCCCGTGAAAACACTAGTTAGCATGTTATAAACTATTTAATCAAAAACAGAAAGTATTTGTTTCCCAAAAATGTGATGTAATGCTTTATTGCTTTGAAGCTGATGTCTAATTCCATCATTCCTGTTGCATATATAGGTGGACTGAGGTAAGACTTTATGAATTCAGCCACATGATCTTTCTTTGCAATAATGATATAACTGAAGATACTACAGAATTATTAAGGGAAACATTACTTTGTCTGGAATTAGCCATGAAGATAAATCAATAAACAACACCTTACCTTAATTTCTTTGCCAAGCTAGTTAGCTTCTGATGTCGTAGTGTGACTGACATAGATTGGCTGAGATACTCTGCTGTCCTTTGTGGTTGTTTTTCACCCAAGCAAAGTGCCAAGAGCTGACATATTTTACGATACATTGGATTTGGAGCTGTTTTCCTAAGTAGAACCAAGGCTTCTTCTAAGAACTTGACAGCAGTTTCAATACCTGGAATGAATAAACCAGTTGTTGCATGATGTTTGACAGTATGAATATGTGATAAGTTCAAAGAATTGTATCCAGATATGGAAAGTTACATGGACATCCCCTACCTGTGTTACACAATTTAATTACTTATTAATGCAGCAGCCCTGTCAGCAATCTTTAGTTGAAAAGCCTATCTTTTCCCCTTTTCTTATTCCCCCATGGTGTGGCTAGTCACAGGTTTATCAGTTCTACCATTTTTAAGGTCTGTATATATCAAAATTAAGATACTGCAAATAAATGTGAAACTTGTCTCTGTAAAAGAGGCAGTTAACACATTGCTCCACAACAAGACATAGCCTAACCATTAAACATGGAAATCAAATTTTTATACAGTACACCACCCCTTCAACAATATTCTTATCTTATCCTATGTGGTAAAGCTCATATATTTTACACTTTTACCTCATCCAGAATTTAAAACCATTTGTACAAGAATCACACTTAAAGAAATTTGACCATTTAGACACAGTTTTCCAAAGGAAGGAAAATATCCTGAGATTTTGAGGCCTGACTATTTCAAGAATCAAGATCTGAACATTTCAATGAGCTATGAGGCAAAACTAAGCAAGAACCAGTTTGTACAGAGTATCAAGCAGCTCAGAGTTAGCTCATATATTGCTCATAACAAAATGACCATGATTCAAAGTAGAGATATTCTCAAGCAATGGAGTTGTAGGTCACTTTCAACAATCACAGAGTATTTAGAAAGCTTGTCTGTGATTATTTGGTAGCATACAGATAACAAGCTTCAGATCTTAGACCTACATGTTAGCACTGGCTTCTAACAGCCTTGGTTACATAAAGATACAAGCTGCAAAGGTCAACTCTCTTATATCACAAAGCCACTGCAAATGAAAACAGGAGTACAATAGTTGAAAACTTCATATAATCCAGATTTCACCTTAAAACATATGAGCCTGCAATTCAGTAACTACACAAGTATATTGAATGAAACACATTGAACAAAAAAAAATGTCTTGAAAAAAATTGATGATACAATAAAATTGTATTTATTTTGTATTAATATGTATGCTACTGACCAAAAAATATCATATCAATCAATTTTGCAACAGTAATTCCCATAATATCAATATGATAGTTGATTGTTACTGAGCCAAGACCATCATACAGGTTTTTAACCCTGTGCAGTAGTACACGGTGGAAATATTATGTTAAAGTTTTCATTTCCTCAAGATCTACATTTATTAAAAGAGGGTTGATGTTACCATGACAGTTGTATCCATTATGTGTGCTGCTCTTCAAGACAATCATATCTGTAACTTTAACAGTTGTACCTTCTATATTGTACAAACAGTAAAGGAATTGCAATTTATAATCAACTGGTCTTGTAGTGTTATCACTTTGTATTTCTACCTGTGGGAGTAATTCAATCCACCAAATGAGCCCAAAAGATAACCATACTGCAAACTAACTGCCATGCAGCAATTCCTGTGCTTGTTTCTGCTCTGCAGTCGAGACAAATGTCAAGAGTCAAAAACACAGAGCATTTCTGAAACACCTCAAGCAAGCTTGCCAGCTTCCAAGCAGTGTGAGAGATATTATTAAATTAGCTTCGTACCAATGCAATCTAATGTTCAAGCTATTGTCTTTCACAAAGACCCATTGATTACAAACTGTATGATGAAGTCCTTTCATCATTAATTATTTAAGTTAATTATTAGTAAATTTTTATTTTAAATATAAGCTTTTATATTTATATTTTAGTAAATATATATTTACTATATATATAAATATACTATATATATTATATACTATATATATATACTATATAAATATACTATATATATTAATATATATACTAAATATACTATAAATTTACTATATATATAAATATATATATAAAAAAATAAGTAAATATATAAAAAAAATAAAGCTTTTATATTTAAGTAAATATAAGCTTTTAATATCTGTCGTGTGTGTAAACACATTTTACAAGTTGAAAATCTAACTAATAAAATTCAGAATAAATAGAAAGCAACATTAGGTCATTCACAAATGTTTCCTTCTTGATTATCTACGACACAAAATATCTGCAAAATGTCATCACTCAAATGTTGCATAAGAAAAAAAAAGTAATTGAACCTGCAAGTATTTAATTTTACCTATAACATCTCCAGCTGTCCAGTTCAAGGTATCTGTATTTTTCTGACAATAATGTCCATTCCCAATCTTCTTTGCTCCTAATCTCTTTGCTGCTGTTTTCCGTCCTCTCTTGCTGGTAATTAATTCCTCCTCTTCTTCCGATGACAAGGCTCTTGGAAGTTCAATCTCTTCACATTCTGCAGGTACTTGCCTCAACAAATTTAATGTCGCGGTTGTTTCCTGATCCTCACAATACATACGGACTATTGATTCCAACTTATAAGAATTAGATGAGGTGGATTCATCTTCTACCTCATCATCATCATGGTCATCAAAGATGAAACGGAATGACTCATCTGATGTGTTAAACTGTTCATCAACTTCATCTGATGTGTTTCTGACTACTTCTGTTGCAGCGGGTCTACCTCTTCTCCTGGTTGGTTTCCTTCCTTTCACTTCTTCACTCTGTTTAACTTCTTCACTCTGTTTAACCACTCTAGACTTTGTGAGAGCTGGATTTACTTCTGTTGTAATTGGTTTCCTTCCGTTCACTTCACTCTGTTTAGCCACTCTAGACTTTGTAAGATTTATTTCTGTTGTAGTTTCAACAGCTGTGTTCTTTACTTTCTTTGAACCAGAGGATTTGTTGACAGTGGGAGCAGATGTTTGCTTCTTTCCTCTTCCTCTAGACTTTGTGAGAGCCGGATTTACTTCTGTTGTAGTTTCAACAGCTGTGTTCTTTACTTTCTTTGATCCAGAGGATTTGTTGACAGTGGGAGCAGATGTTTGCTTCTTTCCTCTTCCTCTGCCTCTCTTTGGCTTCATCTCCTCCTTGCTTACTTCATCAAAATCAAACACATCTGTCAATTCTACAGATTCAGCAATCACACCTGTAGCCGGCTCACTCATGCTTGAGTTGAGGAGACTTCCCTTCTTGGATTTATTCTCAACTGCTTTCCTCTTCTTAGCTGTGGTTAGTTTCTCATTCTTCGTTCTCCCAGCTTTAACTAGTTTCTCTTCATTATCATCCACAACATCAGAAAATAACCCTAAAGAATCGAGACTCACGTCACCCGAGTGCTTTCCTTTGGTGACTGCTTCCTTTCGAGATAGTTCCGGCCTAGAGTAAGCTCCAGATAAGGAATCCCTCCAATGTGTAGGAGTTGTTTCTTTTGTTATCTTCAAACCCTCAGATCCATCAATGGAAAGCTGTCCCAGTTGATGTGTGATGTCACCTGGCATACTCTCTAGAGTGCCTTTAGTGTCTGACCAGCAAGATGAGATCAGCTGATCTAATGAAGAGGTGATGGCTCCACTCTGAAGCATGTAAATATTCCAAAGTGCTTTCAGATACATAAACTCAGACTTTAGAGATAATGCATCAACATGTAATTGACAGAACTTTAAGTTATTCAGACCATCTTGTATACTATTTGGGATATCTGGGAAATGCTGTGTGTGAAGATGGTAGATCACTCGTAACTTGGAAATCTTTGCAAACCTCCCATTAATTGCATTTACAGACAAATTTGACAATTTAGTTATGTTGGTAGAGGTATGTAACAGTTTGTTGAGAGTTTTAATTGATTTTGTGATGTGTGTGTTGCACTGTTTAAGACACCAATTCCATACAACCTCACCTGCAGACAGATAAACATCAAACTGTTTGTGCTCTACACCAACCAGCTCAGCAGCCACTGAGAACAAATGAATCCAGTAATTGTGAAGTTCTAAGTCTATGCAGGAATTACAGACACAGTCCTCTGCATGAGACACAAATCCAGGAGAGTCCAGGGGGATGTCCAAGAGACTTTCCGATCTTAAGTTGGATTCATGACTCAAATCTAATGAAGACATCCTTGTGTGCAAGACAAAACTCTCATCCATACTATCCTCCATTGAAAGTGATTTCTGAGCAGCAGGGTCACCAACCTGATTCTTCTTTGCCGCATTGATTTCATTATCTTGTAATATACAATGAATGGTTTTCATTGCTGCAAGAGTAGAATTCTCTAAATTTTGCAGATTAAAACTGTCACAAAGGCTGAGATTAAAAGTTGCAATCCTGCACAAGAAAAGAAAAATGAATTAGTTTAGCATATAATACTTATTAGAAAAGTATTTCTTCAACCTTGAGAGTAAATGAATACTTTACCACAAGCAAAGTGACATAAACCATGTGTTGTGAAAGAAGGAAAGGATAGATTAGAGTCACTAAATTGAAACTAATGTTGTTTAAAATTTATATCTTTAAGTATGATCACAATCACTGAACAATGTCACTATTTTACATTCTCCCTGATCCTAGAAATTTATGACAAACTGATTTACAGTTTTAAGTTAGTCCTGCTGTCTCAAAGCTGAGTGAAATACAGAAAGTTGAGATGAGTACTAACCATCTGGGTAAGTTATACATCTGAGAAAGATTTAAACCTTCCTGGCAATAATACTTTGCTTCTCTAACACATCCTTGCAATGTATACAGCTCACTAACTAGCAGCAAACTCTCAAGAACCTTCTGTAAAGCCAACCAGTAACTTGTATCTTTGCTGCCATCTGCAAATACAGAAACAAGGTATCAGATATACACCAATAGATACCTAAAACATCATTTGATTCTCAGCAAAACCTATCAAAGTTAGTAAGGACCAACAGGTTCCCAAGTCAGTCATACACTTAGACAATTCCAATTTACTGTATTAAAGCAGATGCAAACAGGGTGGCATTGGCTGTTTTGTCAATGAAACTTTTGATATATGTTTGGACAAAGTTAAGCTTTGTTGAATGTTACAGCAAGTAATTTACATAAAACCAAGGAAGAATGCTCAGAGTGCAGTTATTGATGGCAGTGTAGAAGACATAGGGTTTATTTCATGTGAACATTACAATAAAAACACAGGGAGGCACAGGAGGAGTGTGGTAAATAACAAGTGATTTAATGTTACCTTCACATGCATAGTTACAAATTAAATCTAATTAATTGCATTGCAAACAAGTAATGAGATATTTAAATAACTTGAAAAAGATTTTTCTTAAGCCCTCCAAAAAATAGTATTAATATAAAATATCAAACAAAATGTTAATATACATAAATAAGATAACAAGCCAAGTCATGATATGAAGGTGTTTTGTTCTTCTTCTAGTTAACTTACAGAGTTCAGTTGTTCCATCATGATCTTTTCCGATGACACCCTTGCTTACTCCTGTGAAAAGTCTCATTGCCTCTTGAGCTGGTTGCATGGGTGAAAGATCAAGGTTCATTTCTCCATCAATATCTAATCCTTTGTCATCCTCTTCATTGGCTGATGTGGCAATATACCTAGCTATTAACAATTTCGTCTCGGCAGAAATAAAGTAGCGATTGTAGTTGTGGCACATCTGGCTGGTCAACTTCAATAACTTAGTTAAATTTGCTTTGAATTCCTTTCTCTATAATTAAAGAAAAATGAGTTCACAGTAATTCAATCATTTTTAATCCTTGTTTGGCTTTAAGTATGGAATCTCTCTTGAAGTACTTCCCTGATGCAAACTGGATGTGGTCTTCAGTGTAACAGTGCTTAAACCAATGGCATGACTTGTATTGCATATAATAATATCACAGCAAATACTATGCTTTAAATGTCTTTATCTTTAATACTGACATGTTACATCCTGTTTTCTTGGGATTACATCTATCTTTATGTTGTTATTTTACTCTTCTTTTGCTTCTGTGCTTTCTTGATACTCTTCACTAACAATCCCAACATCTCCCCACCAGGGACTTGGTTTTTACAGATTGTTTTATTGCATTCATAGCAGGAACCATAAACCATATTGTTTTGATCATTCAGGTTATACCTCTAAATGTAGACTGTCTCTGCAGTTGATGTCAGCTTATCCAGTAAACAAGATTGTTCTGTCTGTATTCAAATCTATAAAACTAAAGCGATCACAAATTGGCAGACAAATGACAATGAAACCTATATTAAAACGCAAGATAAAGTGGCTGTAATTTTTGTGTGGCACTATTTCTTTCAGCCATAATTTGGTATACAAGAATCTGGGCTGCAATTGTTATAACTGTTGAGGATAATAACCACAAGTAATTACCATCCATTATGGTCCAATAACAGATAGTTTCCTTCATTAGTATCGACAAATCCCTAGAAACACATCAATTTTGGAGGGCATAGAGACTGTCTGTTGTTGCTAGGCAACATGATGCAGTGTTACTGCAATAATGGACTCGGCTGCGTCTCATTTGTTATTCCCCAAATTTAGTGTCTCAACTTTTTATTCACCAATAACAGGCAGCCTGAAGCAATTTACTCCTTAAATACTGTATGAAATGCAATCATCTGCTCTAAATACCCTAAACCAAAGGAATTAATCATAAAATAATGTACTTACATTGTCTTGAACTAGATACAGAAATATTTGAGCTTTGAATAGACAGCACTGCAGATATAACTGGTCATCAGAACTGTTGGTGACATGTTGCTTACACTTGTAAAGAATGACAGAAGCTTCATCTAACATTCCTAGAGTACTCATCACACCACTCAGAGAACACCGAGCAAGGACAGCTACCTGCCAATCTTCAATCAACTCTGATAAATGTGCAGTCAATGTAAGAGCTTTCACTTGTAGTAGAGGCTGTGTGAAAAATTTAAGAAAAACAACTCTCAACTGGGAGCACATTAACATAAACATTATTTATTGGACAATTATATTCAGTTCAGAATACCTGGCAGTAATGAGAAGCATACTCTTTTTGTTCACCTTTCAGGTAGCAATAAAACCTTCAGAGATATTGAATATGGCAATAAAACCTTCAGAAATATTGAATTTGACAGTAAAACATGTAGAGGTAACGTGATGAAATATTTTCGGATAGCTTGTTGCAAAGTATCAGCCTAACAAATCATTGAAAATAAACTATTTGGCAACTAGTCTTTGTAACATGACTGTAGTTAATACTGCATTTAGTCCTGTAAAACTTAAATGATTCATAATGCATTATTACCACTCATGCAAGCACCTGATGCTGAAACACTTTGTTAATATGGAACTGGTCTACAAAACTCATTTCAGGATCATGCAAGTACAGTAGACATAGGATTGACACATTTTTGGCCATCTTTTTTAAGCTTTTCTACTGTGAATTATTTTAAAACATTTGTACATCTGACTAATTCAAAGGGAACTTTGGCTGCCTACCAATAAAAATCATCTGGGAAGCTTGGACGAACTACATAACAAACACTTCACACTAGCTATTTTTTTTTGCAGGGCCCTAGCATAATTAAGTTATCAAATACTGTCTAGCCTCTTAATATAAAGATGTAGTTTTTGTGATTCACATTCTCTTTTTTTTTCAGGTTTAGAATGCATGGAATGGCTTAAAGCCCAGGCTCAGAAACCAGTTTAGTTACAAGACTGGTTAATCATGCAGCACTTTTTAGTCATGCAGCCCTGTTAAGTAGTACTGTCTTATACTGCCCTGTACTGCAAGTGACAAAGATCTAGCATCTGAAATCTAGCATCAAGCAACAGCTGGCAAGGCAGATAGCAAAGACAAGTTCATGTCACTGACCAACAGGGAGTCAAGCTTACCATGACATTCCAACTACCAAAGGCTTAAACAGAACACTATCAAATATTTACCAGCTTTTGTAGACCAAAGATTTCAGAAATTTTGCTCAGGCAGGAAAGACTCTCCCCTGGATTTTTCAAGGCCAAATTTCTGGAATCAGCAAATACAGACTCCCAAAGTTGCAGAGCAATCTGGAGGGGATGCAGATGGTTCCAGCTGGTACTTATGTCCTGTGCTTCTCTTTCAACAACATTTTGGTTTAGACTCAAATTTTCCTGCAATAAATGATGGATCATGTTTGATGTAATGCAGGTACTGTGAGTAATGATACATGGCTTTCATATCTTTAAAATATGTTAGCTAACGACCTTCCTAGAATTCAAAGTAGCTGGTTGCTTTTCATAGTCACATTGCATCTGCCTTGAGATTCAATCCAGTTATTACAAGTAACTTTATATGGCAAATTGGTGGTACATTACTTGACACATACTTTTTTTTTCTCATGATGAAACTTAAGAAAATTGAAAATCTTCTTCATGGTAAATTTTTCTTTTTTACTTCATGTAAAGCAAAAATTCAACATATAGTGTACAAACAGAAAAGCATTTTCTCTGTTAAATATGACAGCTTAAGTAATAACATAGTACAATAAAATGCCTACAACCAGTTAACAAAAACATAAATATTTGATGTTACACTAATCCATTTATGAGAGTAGTTCAATGATCCATTCTTAGTACATTCTGTCACTATGTGCAACATACCTCAAAGTAGCATACATAGGTCCAAAATTTGGCTTGAGCTAAAATATCTTGTAGCTGTTTCATTTTGTCACAATTTGTTGAATCCATTTGTTCCAGTTCATCCTGAATTAATGCTATGGATGTATCCAAGCATTCTAAAGGTGTGCTGAGGAGAATAAAATACAAACATCTTCAAAAATCTTCAAAAAGTGTTTACAGGATACATGCAGACTGTCCAACACACCACTAGTAGAAGAAATGCAGGTATTCAAAGAGTCTGAATGAATGGCACACCACTAGTAGAAGAAATGCAGGTATTCAAAGAGTCTGAATGAATGGCACACCACTAGTAGAAGAAATGCAGGTATTCAAAGAGTCTGAATGAATGGCACACCACTAGTAGAAGAAATGCAGGTATTCAAAGAGTCTGAATGAATGGCAAAGCATCCAGATGCATACTAAACTGGTGTAACATCAACTCCAAAGATGGCAACTTCTAAACAAAAAAAACATTGGTCCTTTCTCTCAGAACATCAGGGTTATATTTTACAGTCTATATTAAGCACTAGATTGAAGATCTGACAATTCATCTGCTGGAGACCAAAAGAGTATTGGAATGCTTGTGTATCCATTACACTGCTTCTTGTATGAACTTCTAATATTTGTATAGTAATTGCACTTCAACATAACATGTGATAAAGCGTATGCAAGGGCTATGACTTCACTTTCAACAACACATGCGCAAATCCACAAAACCTGATCCAACATTTATCCTGGACTACAGTGGTGTTCCGTCGAGGTTGACACGACCGTCCGGACGCGACGTTTTCAGACGTTTCCAGACACTTTAGGACACTTTAGGACGTTTTCTGACACCTCCGGACGGTCGGACGCTTTTGTACATTTTACTCCAACAATATTCACTTTTAATCCGGACGGAACATGCGGTTTACTGCCTACTTTTTCACACCAGATTAAATCGATCTTCTCAGTTTGTTACAATAGAAGTTACAATGGTGATATGTCCCATTCTGTCCGATAATCCGGACGTTTTTAGCCCGACTCAAAGTAACAAAACAGTAAGGATTACAGAGGCAAGAACCCTTTCATTTCAGAAAAGCGTCATGTGTCCGATAATCCGGACGCTTAAAGCTAAACTATGTTTCTATTCAAAAGCGATTTTAGAGGCAGTTCTATTATCAGCCCGCAAAACGTCTGAAACCGTCCGATAATCCGGACGGAATAAACTTTCAGTACAGGGTAGTATTTCTGCTACAAACAAAGTCAAAGGTGATACAAGTTTGAACACAAAATAACTGCGAAGAAATATATTGAAGTAACGTCATGTTTTGACAAAAGCATGCAATGTACAACAACTATTTACTAACCTTTTGAAACAAAAATTCAAGCAGAAGGAGTGGGGAACAGTCACAAGAAATAAGAGAAATAACGACATATTGATGATAATGCCCATCGGTGTTGGGCGACAATCAACCATTCCCACTATATCTTATCCTGGTTCTGAGTTGCTTCCGTTCAACAAAAATATCGTTTTACCTAGGCTCAAAACATTTTCAAAACAACGGTACACATGAAGTAATCCAATAAATCCCAGACTGGATAACGAATATAAATACACTACAGCATCGTTACTGTATTGTTTACCTCCTCCTGCCGACACAACCGAAAATGTTTAATGTTTAATATGTAACACGTATTGAACCTTTTTTTAAATAATTTCAATGATGTCACCCCCGTAGCTCCTTCAAAGTTGCTAAGCTTTTTATTGATAACGCCGAACGTACCCCATTACCAGACACACAAGGCGCCACGAAATGTAACACTGTCGGAAACATCTGAAAGTACTAGTAATATGCAAATATTACGAACTTTTTACCGCTACGATGAGGAAATATTTTTTCTCACCGTTCAATCGTCCGGCTATTTTCCTTTTTTTTTCTTCAATGGCTATCGAAGTCTGTTTTTTGACGATGAGGAAATGTTATTCGCAAAATTTGAACATGTTGAGAAACAAACAACAGGGCGTAAAATCTCGCGCACATACTTTTACTTCCAGGAATCCAGGGTAAAGCACATTGCAGCAAAGGTTGAGCTCACACGCGCTAAGCAAGGTACCTGGGAGACTGCTTGGGCCACCCCTCCTCTCTTGCGACACGGGTTAATATAGTGTTGCACGTTTTCTTGGCAGTTTGCCAGGGTTTTAACAACTCCTTGTTAGGTCAGAAAAGAATGCAAATTAACAGGTGTCAGGCTTGTGAGCAGAAACCGGGACATGACCTAGATTTCCAGGGTAGTCAATACTTTGTGCGCGCACCTGCAACCCCTTCAAGTTCAAAAGTTCACAATGAAAAGTTTTTAACTATCAACAAGTCACCACGTGTTTGGAACTTCAGACAATAAGAATGTAACATAGGGGCTACGTAAATACGGGATTTTAAACTACATACATAAGAATAGTACAGATTTATTCATATCGTTAATCGGCTGTTGTTTACTCCAGAAAATAAACTTTCAATACGTACAATATCAATCTTTCGTACAAAAAATCTTAAAAATGAAAAAAGTGGCGAAATATAACTATAAATGACATCGTGGGACCCCCCGCATTAATAAACGAATCCATTTCATTACAGCATCAACTCTGAAATATCGCAAGCAGTGTGTACCAGTACCCTACGCTATAATAATATACAGTCCCTTGCGAAGATGGATTTAAACTGGATATACTCCCTGCGGTTTTGGCTCAAAATTTATTAAATCGTTATAATTATTATAACAAAGTGAGGTGAAATGCATAAGGGTAAGATTTTGTACATGGGAACCTTCACAATCCTCGTTTGAAGGAAAAATAAATAACGAAAATTTCAGAATAACTTTGAAGTCCCGTAACATGCTGAGCCCAAGTAACGTTCGATATTTGTTGTAGCCTAGGTCACGTAGTGCACGTAGGCCTATATTGACCCGCAGATATAGTGGCTGACGGTAAATCGGTAATAATAGAGTTTAATGTGCTAATTTAATGGTTCACATATGATGTTTTATTGTCGGACACGTCTTATTTCTTTTCATTTTCCCCATTCCATCTTTCTTTATTCCTCCCTCTCCATGTTTGTGCTGTCTGTTGTTGTTGTTGTTTTTTTTTTATCTCTGCTCCAAAATTTCCCGCGAGTGACGAAGATTTTTTTTTATCTCTGCACCAAAATTTCCCGCGAGCCACTGAAATTTCCCGGGAACGAGTTTCCCGTGTTACCTCTTTTTTCCTGGCCTGAGTATTTTTCCTAGTAACCTTTAAAATCTCAATCTAGGCACAGAGCTTCGTCCGTCTCTCGTGTCAAAATGGACGAGACGGTACTGTACCACCTCGCGGGGGAATCGAACTTTGAACTTAGCACGCTTTTAATAATATTTGTTAACAAAAAGTGCTGTATGTATTTACCGATATTAAATTGTCGTATGACACTAAAAAAATTTCCTTGGTAGCTGTAAGTCTCAAAATAGTAAATGATAGTGAGTAAATATTTCTGCACAGAGTTTTTTCAGTGAACTTGTAATCCTTACAGGCTATTGTTATCACGCTTAGGAATGGTCGCGGCCGTGTGACCGCAAATGCTCTAGATAAACACTCCACTCTTTTGTTACTATTGGGCTAGTAAACTTTACATCGGACGTTTTCGGACGCTTTTGGCTTTAAATACTGGGTATGACGGGTTTTTTTCTAACCGGACGCTTGGACGGAACCAGACACTTTCAGACACTTTCAGACGTTTTCAGACGTTTTCGGACGATTTCGGACGTTTTGAAATCGGACGATTAGGTCAACCTCGACGGAACACCACTGTAGGCTCTTTGCAAACAATCATCTCTAGGCTTTATACGCAATGTGGATTAAAAAATCAAATTTCAATGTCTACTTTTGACGATTCACAGTAGTTTACACACGAACGTTACACTAATAAAATTTACTGAAGCATGTGGTCAATTGGAACGCAAAAAAATTTGCAACAGAAACTACTGTGGCATGAATGCACATTTCACATTAGCAACTATCAATGCAGAGAGCAGACACATACTGTGAGATGTAATATCCTTTTCAGGATCAGAATTGTTAGCTCCCTACAAAATTCATAGATTTTCTTAACTCATAACATTTTCTGATCAAAACAATGATTCAAATATTATGTGATAGTCTCAGAAACAATTCAAGTATATCTTCGTACCAGGAGTGATTGTTGTCAAAAGTTACTAGGATGGTATGCGGCAAGGCCTAACATTATAATATATGAGTGCACACATATAATAGCCTATATAACAAACTTTGTTATCTCCACACAGGGGAAAGTAACATTGCAAGAAATTGTTGTTAAACAACTTCGTGTTCATGGGGCTGGCACTACAGATGCAAACATTTTCTAGACAATGGATAGGGACTATTAGCCAATCAAATCACTGGAATTTAGGAAAAGCATATTTTTAGCATGAAAATCTCTGTAATGGAGTGTTGTAAACCCTTTACCTTGTGGTTGATTGTTATGATATATTTATTTTCAAACTAAATTAATTATCTGTAGTATTGGGAGAAATTTTAGTTCTTGTCAGGTTTTTGAAAGAAATAATGAAAGATGTTCATTCAAAACTGTGTTTTGTTATGTTTTCCGTTGACCCAGTTGTCAGGGTGTACTTGGGGTTTGTTTCTCAAAAAGGGCACAGTGGCCATTAGAGAAAAAAGGGCAAGGCATTTTGGCCGTAAAAACGTCAGATTTCCTATAGGCACCAAGCCGAGTTGGAAGGCGATGGCGGTCGTCGCCGCCGTGAAATTTGAGGCCTGCATTACTTCAAAATTGGCAGAATTATCACATTAAAGTTCCACTATTTTTCATCACCTTGACACTATCTTGATTTTTGACATCCTATCATCTTTCAATTTCAGAAGCCTATAGACTCTATCCCATAGAATGGCAAATCAAAAAAATTATGCTATAAAAGCATAGTCTTGTTGAGGTCAACCTAAAAGTGTCAAAATATTCAATTTTGGTATTTTTCCTGTTTTGCTGTTCCACATGTTTTTTGAGCCTGGGTATTGTACTAAAGGTTATGCATGTACCATATAAGGAGGTAAAGGAAAATGTTAATTACTTGTCTGACTCCAATCTTCCTGTTCTAAGTAGATGGGAGAGTTTGATGAGGATGAGAGCCCTCTCTGCCAGATATTCATCTCCTTGAAATATATCCAGCAGGTCACATACAACAGCATATTCCTCCTGGAGAGTGTCATGCCTCAAAAGAAAACAATTGGTAAAGGTGCTGTTAACATTGCATTCATGGAGAAATTTACATCATTATTACAGATGCTGAAACTGATTAAATATCAAAGAGCAGAAGACAGCATAGTCTTAAGGATGTAAAACTAAGCACGAATACACACTGTACATATATACATTGTACATGTATGTACTGTACACACTATATACCGCTTGGCATTCATTTTATAGTAAAGACTTTTAATTAAATGAATTAGGAACAGAAGCAGACAAGTACATTTCAAATAGTATTTGTTCATATAACATTGAAATCTGCAAAGTATTGAATTGAATGACCTTGAAGTACAATACCCAGGCTCAAAACATGTGGAACATCAAACAGGCCAAAACGTTCTTGTAAAAATCCCACAAACAATTAAACAATTAAAGTTTTACCAAAGCAACAAACTAGTTTCACACAATAGAGTCAAATTGTGTTTGTTTTTTACATGAAAAGTCTAAGCATATCTCACATAGTGTCATGTAGATAGAATTCAGTACAATCGATTTGATTTATTCATTCTTTTTTCATGGGTAAGTTATTAAATCAAGCTCTTCAAGCTAAGTTACATAGTTCAATGCAACTAATTTTGATAGCCATCTGTGTGCAAAGTCAATTGTCGAGTATCTAGATTTGACTGGAGTCAAAGCCAGGTTAAGACCTTGAGTAAATAGCTCAAAGTAAATCACTGGTTATGTATGAATGTATAAATTCAACCAACAATGAAAGCCTCAGTGATAAGAAGCTTCTTTCTAAATAAAATGAAATACTCTGACTCACTTTTGCTGTTCATATAGTGTCAATTCCTCTTCTAACAAGTTTGACATCTGAGTCGTAAAATCATCAAGAATGTTGCTATCAAGCTCTTTCACCACATCAAGGATAGTTCTACCAAGATGAATAAATTAAAAATTAATGTGAAACAAAAACCTGGATTCAAATTCATTCGATATGTATGTACAATGTTTTTAATAAATTTACAGACATGTTAATCAAGCAGTAATAATGAAAGGAAATTCCAGAACCAGGTATCTGCTGTGCATGTCTTAACTATAAAAATATTGAAATATCATCAGTAACTATATATTGCAATAGTTGCATTAATCATTAATACGCGTTATTTCTTCTCAGCTAAAAGGCAAATTTAGCTATATAAGCTTTACTAGTTTGCAACAATAAACTACTGTTTTTCTCTCAATTATTATATGTAAATTAGGCTAAGCCTCTGACCATCAACATGGTAATACTACAGATGTAACATTGTATAATAGACTCCTCTTTAAAACATCTGTTGTAACTAATGTTACACAGTTTTGGCTTACGTAAAAACCAGTGTTTTGAATCAGAAAGTCTTTGCAGCCTTGTGTTAAATGCAATGAGAGGAACTTAATAATACTGAGAAAAGATTGCTCTCTCTATAAGTTTTTAAAGAAATTTAAACTTAACTCAACAGTTTGGTAAGCAGCTCATCATGCCCTATAAAGCCTACATAACCATTACACCTGTAATGCCTAGCTTATTGTTACAAACAAGATGTAGTAGTGCAATAGTAACTGTGAACTTAAGCAAGTTCAAATATGACACAGTATCTCACCAACAACCAATCTCAGTATATTAAAATATATACCTATTAAAATCCTAATGTTAAATTGCAACATTCACCTATACGATAGGCTAATCAGTTGTCTATTGATTATACAGTGCAACTAAAGAAACAGTGATCCCAAAGGGCCAGTGTACAAATGAGTATGGAATGCTAAAATATTATAGGACATCTGCTTGCGGTCATCAGCCAATCAAATCATTGGAAAATATCTACTCACTATTTGAGAACAAATCTGTGTAACATGGCTGTTAGCAATGTATTTAGCACTGTAAAACTGTAATGATTGCTAATGTTTATTTATGGCTCATCTTAGCAGCTACTGTTGAAATAGTTTGTTAAGATAGAACATGTAGGCCTAGGAATGGCCACCTTTGGCTTTCACCAAGTCTTTCTTGTGAAAATGTTATGAAACCTCTTGTCCGTCAGACAACCTGCTGGAAACTCAGACACATGTTAAAACTTAACCTCAATGGATCGCTATACATAATTAAGCATCTTTTTATGAATAGCATCTAGCCTGTTAATTAAATATTTGTTCATTTATGAACATTCTTGTACAAATCTTGCAATTTGTACACTGCAGAATTCACTGTTTTAGCAGGCAGCTTTTCATAATCTGTTTCCCCCAGTTTTGGTTTATAGAAGTGTATTGCAACTGGTTAAAACCATGGTTCAAAAACTGGGTAATCATGCAGCTTTGGTGGCAACACTAAAATAGTGTCTTGGTTCAAGCTTGTGGTTTGCATAATGAGAAACGAACCCTTTTTGAACAGTTCTTAAACCAGTTTTACTGAAAAGTTTGAACATCAACCACTGTATACTGCACACAGATCCCTTCTGTCAAAATACTATTAAAGGTATTGTCTGGTGGAAGATTTTGATATATTGTTCTTGTAATTATTAATTTTCTCTTTCTAACCATGTAAAAATTGTCCCCATTCGACGTTTTCAAATTCACCAGTTTCTCACCAAAAGTACCATTTGTTCGAACGCATCAATATGGTGATTGAAGTAGCGCAGGCAAATAGGCAAAACAGGCGACTTGAAGTTAGCACTACCATTTCCGCAGCAAATACACTCTCACATGTACACGCACAGGTGATTGCCTATTACAGCCTACCATGCCCAGTTGGTATATGTATAGCCTTGCACATTCAGTAATATACTCTCACACTCAAACCACATTTCATAAACTGTTCTTCGAAATCGCTGAAATAAAGTTCACAGATCAAATTAACAGTAAAAGGAAACTTGAAAAGTATTCCGAACACCTAAAGATGAAACTTGGCAGAATCGATGTCAGAGCAGAATGTAGTACTGAGAAGCTTAGGCTTCGCAGAACTGTCCTATTGTAAACGTTAGAGTAGCCTACATGCGAACATTCTTTGCGTTGGAGCTGGATAGCCCGATGTATAAACAACGAAGAGTCTGCTGTTAAAACTTATCTTGTGTTACACAAAGACCACGAAATCACTGATCTACTACATATATGGGGGCTTAAGGAGTTTTTAAAAGCATATAGAATTTGTAAGAAATTTCACCGAAAATTAAGGAAGAAATTAATCTGTATACAAACGCGTTTTAGTTGTGATTACTGTAGGTACTGTACGGAGCGTGGGTTATATCGCAATCTGCATTAGCATAGATGACGTCATGTTCTGTACTGTTCAAATCATATTGGAAATGTTCATCACTAACGATTAAAAAAAAACATTAGCGTTCTCATACTTTGACAACATGTTTGGAAAATTATTTATCATTTTTTAAGGTAACTTCTTTGGGCCACCAGACAATCCTTTAAAATGTTTTATTGGATTATTTGTTTTCGATTACGGTATTTATTGATTATATTAACACAGGTCTGATATTGAGGAAGCAAGTATCTTAGTGAACCATGAGTATTAAACTTGCAGTAGCCGCTTAATTCTGCAAACCACAACATAGAATCTAAGGATATTCTGTGCATAAACTGCAATTTTAGTGCCTGCATTCAGCATTGCTACGAACGTAGGATTCTGCGTCCTGGACGCAATGTTTTAGCCAAGGACACAAATCTTCAAATGCCTTGCGTTTGGCGGACGCAAACTTCTTTATTACAGAACAAACCCCAAGTACACACACTCACAACTAGGCCTATGCAAACATTTGAAAAAAAAAAAAATTTTTGAATTAACATCTTCGGGTAATAAATTAGGAACCGGGTAGTATCGCTTCGGGCGGGTACCCGGATAACCCGTGTAAACACTCATGTTAATTATATGAAGTTTTTAACAAGTTAATGAAAGAAACAATTTAGCAAATAGGAATTATTGAGGAAGGTTTTATAACTTATCTTACACCTACGTATTTGAACATGAAACCATTGTCAGTAGAGAATATAATTCATTTATTATAGCATCCAATATGTAACTTCTTGAAAATCATGATACACGAGGGTAAATAAATGTTTCCAGGTACCCTGATATCCGACGGGTAACGGTTCTCGGGTACCCAGATCCCATATATTTGGACCAGTGTAAACACTAATTTTGATAAACATGTTCAAGATACGCTTGAATTTTTTCTGAGCCTATCACGTAATATTTGAATCATGGTTTTGATCAGAAAACGTTGTGATTTAGGACAATCGAAGAATTTTGTGGGAAGCTAACATCTCTGATACTGAAAAGGATATTCTAGCTCACAGTATGTTATGTTTGTTCTCTCCATATTGAGATTTGGCAATTTAAAATTTGCATTCATACCATGCCACAGTAGTTCCTTTCTTGAAAACTTTTTCGCAGTACTTTTGACTAGTGGTTCAGCCAAAACATTCACAAAGTATAGGTGGTGATGCTATCGCAACTACACTAGTATAGTAGGTCATATTATGAACGTGATATGTTTTTCGATTGGGACACTTTTTTTTACGGGACGTAAACTATTTTTCTCTAATAACGTTACTGTGCATTGTTAAACCCACATCCTGGAGAAGCCTTGTTACAGTAACATATCCTTCTGGGCGATTCTATATAACATACCTGCTCCGTAGTTCCTCATATTCTTCCTTCTTTGCCAGGTCTCGTTTTACTTTCCACCAAAACTCTAGCCATTTTGATGTTTGGATCCCTAGCTGTTCATCCTTTATGCTGTACATTAGGACAGTAGCTATAGTAAGCAAGGCACTGTCTGGACTGTTCTGTCGTCGCTGACAATCCAGTTGTAGTTCAAATTTGTTCCACAAGTTAACCTGTTAATACCAGCAGCACTGATCATGTTAAATATCTGCTCTGCCACCATTAATAAACACTGACAGGTCTATTCCATTCATTACCTGCAATGATCGTCTTGTTCTATTGCTTTAATGTTGTCTCTAGTAGTCTCTACTCAAAACCAGGGCAAATTTTAAGGGATTTTCCTAGTCATATTCTGGATAACCTGTTCCTAAAATCAGCTTGTCCAGATGGAACATTTGGTTGTATGAGAAAGGCCCATATGTTTCTGCAGCACATATACCATCAGACAGCACACTCGCATTTGTGTTTCTTAATGTTTTTTAATGCCAGACATTACCTAACTGTGTCAAAATGTTAAGAAATAAGAAAGATTCAGGCCCTGCTGATGAAAGATCACCAGGAGCATACTCAGTTGTGCGAGACTGTACTAAAGGCTTAGACTGCCCTACCAGTGATGACCTGACATCTTCTCTTTAGTCTGTGTTCCTTCAGCAAGTGCCTTTAATTCAATCCCTTCCAGGCACCCACCTCCCAAAGTGGACATCGTGGCAGTCCAAGTAATCACAGTCAATAAGAGACTACAACTTAAAACATTACAATAATTACAGCCACTCTGTACAAACAAGCTTGACATGTTCAGAAATTTCAAACTGAATATGAGTACTAACTCTTAGCAAGTTTCCATCAACATTTTTCTTCATTGATAGTAAACAATTTACAAAGTAAAAATGTTCCCAAAGAGATTGTATAACCTGAGGGCATTTACAGGAACACAATCAGTCAGTTTTTTTATTACTGCAAATTCCAAAAAATTCATTGCAGCCACTGACAGACTTTCCATTACATGTTTTGTGCCTAGACACAATGTCCTAATGTTATGATTTGTGGTTATTATCATATGATAGGCTGATCAATTGCATAAACACAGTTAATATAACTTTTAACTGTGATTAATGCTCCTGCAAAGAGTTCTGTACAATCAGTAACAAGTATGCTAAGAAACTGTCAGAAAGTTTGTTGTTGACTACATGCCATTCAAATCACAGGAATGCATAGATTGACTGTGTACTTGTGAATGAATCTGAGTGTAATTTGACGATAGTTTGTAATGTGTTCAGGCGTGTGCAAACTCAATGAGTGCTGCTGAATTATTACCACTGTTTCACTTTGCTGCTTTGTAAAACATACTGTACATGTCATTGATTTAATACTTAGATCATGTTAGTATCTAAAGCTGAAATACTTCAGTAATGAATTCACATAAATTTAAATGGAAACCCTTACTTTTTGTACTGTCATGGAAACATGATACATTCTGGCATTCTTTGACAAGTTTGCCCACTCTACATTTTCTGAAACTACTTGTCCTTCAGATGGCCTCTAAGGGAAATTTCCATCCGAAAGATTGGATGGCCACTAATAATTTACCTTGAGAACCACCACATTTGTCAAGTCTTGTTCAATGTTGTCAAGTGTGACAAGAAGTATGTTTTCAGGTTTGGAGCAAAAATTACAGTGCAAGTATTTGTAGACAAATGCTTGGGTTTCATTCCTAAAATGGGTTTCATTCCTAAATGGTTACTTGACTATGTTAAAAGCTAACCTTTGTGATGTATGCAACAATGTTTGAAATATATCTTTGCCAATCACCCAACACTACGACAAGGTTGTGAAAACAAAGGGATAAGTGGATAACAAAACAGAAAATTTGGCAGTCACTCAGTTTCCATCCTTAATGTGCATAATTTGCTAATGTTTATTCATAAATAAAACTAGAATTGAGAATAAACTTGTAAAATGGTCAATGGATATTGATGGGCATGCAGCTATTTTCATGATTTCTAATGCTTTTCAGAGTGCTTAAGACATTGTTGTTCATAGGTGTCTGTAGACCTTCAATAAGTGTAAAAACAAAATGTATACAATGCTAGAGTCTACTATATACAGTAATGACCGATGGATAAGCCCATACTAAACTGAGTATTTTCAGTCCCCCCTTAAACAGGCTGGGTGTGAAGAAGATTTACCTCAGATAAAGATGTTTTCACCACATATTACACACAACCAAACAACAAAGAAAAATATAAAATAAAAGCAACTACCTTTTCAGTTTTGTTTAGAAGCAGAGATTCCCCCTGTATGCACCACTGGAGAAGGTGATTATTTGACATGACCACTAGAGTCTCAGCAGAATCATAGATCTGTTTCTGGTATAGAACCAAGCCCAAATTGTATGACACATTACCTATATGAAAGGAAAAACAAACAAAACAATGGTTAGTAATGTCTGAAATGAAAGTAGCTGCCTGCATTAATGTTTCCAAACGAGTAAATCAACTGTATTACTGCTAATTACACAGAGTATTGGACTGAGGTTATTAAATCTGGTGTGAAGTTATACATTATGTTGCTGATATAACAAATGCAACCAACTGGAACTGCTTTCAGAATATTGTACACCCTATCTCACTGAAACATTGGTTCTTGTCAAACCTCATGCTATAAATACAAAGGATAATTGTAAGCAATAGCAATGACAGAATTACCTTAATAATGACTTGGTTTGAACCTGATGCTTTACAGAGAATGTATCATTTTATTTAACATTATTACCTAACCATCTGTGTTCATCAACAGATAATGCCCCGCCACAACCCTCTGAAACACCACTGACGATCTCATCCATCCTATGGACCACCCAACTAGCATCACTGACCAGATCAGTGTCCACTGAATTGGTTAGTTCTCTAAGCTGTTGAAGATGTATTGAAGACATCAAGTTGAGAGAAGACAGTAATCTGCTTAAGGTTCTTTGATAAACCTGGCTGACAGATTTGCCATTGAGACCCTTATCCTCTTCATCGCAGGCAATATAGTATTGCTTCATGTGGGTCAGTATGTCAATGTAAAGGTGAAGGGTACTGAGAACTGTACAAGCTGGTTGTGATAAGTATTCACTAGGTTTTGAGAAGTTCTCCTGCAGCTTGCGAAATAATTCCAAACCCTCTGCGAGACAGCTCAAAGGGGCAATCCTGTATTGGCCCTTCTCCATTGCTTTCTTCACACTTTGAGAATCCTTAGCAAAAGCATTTAGCAATGAACACTTTGGAAGTTGGATCTTTTTGCCTTTCTTCTTTGTACCTGAAGTGGAATGTCTTTCATCTGTCTTGGAACCTTCAAGTAGTGTCCTCATTAGAGAAACCACTGCTCTCAAGTATGTTAAGCTAGTCAATACATCAGAGCTCCATTGATTATTCTGAAGTATACCAGAGAGTAATTCAAATGAGTCAATAATGCTAACATGATTATTGCCCAAAATACAACACTTGGTAAATTGCACAGTTACTTCAATAACAGGACATATTAGTCTATCAAAGTCATCTTCTTCGGTACAGCATTTTATTCTGGATTTAAAATCAGAACTGAGCAGGTCAGACATGACATTTTTGAAGAAGCTACACAAGGTTGTATGTCTACCAGGATCTTTGTGAACGTGTTGCTCAAAATCTATACTTGTCCTGACAAATGCCTCAACAATCCACTTTCTGTCATGATTAGTGAGTAAAAGTATAGATAGGGCCAGCTGTCTAGCATTGAGAACCAACTCATGCTTGCTTATAGAGAGTTTTGACGACTTTTGAAGGCTGATACATGACTTCCATAGTTGGTTGTGTGCCTGCTTGCAGATGCTGTTAAATTCATTGTCCCTATTTTCTAAAACAGTCAAGTGCAATTCACTTTTAAGGTACTCAGCAAATGTAAGTGCATCAGCAAAGAAATTGGTCTTGAGGAGGTGTGAGGTAATGTGGTATAGAAGTTTTTCCAAAGCCAATTGCACAGGATGATGGTGTAACTTTGTCTTCTGTAAACAGTGGAAGGCCTCTTTTGCGATCAGGACAAGGTTGCCGACATTTAATGCATTTATTTTTCCCTCACTCAAGAGCTGTACACATCCACGAAGAATCTTCATGCAAAGCAGTCCATACTCTTTCAAGTTGCTAGATTTCTGTGACGTTTTCCCTTTTGGTGAAAGAACCAGGACCAAATGACACTGAAAACAAAATAGACAAATAGAAAGTCCATAGAGTTGCATATCTCATCACAAAATTTGGGTACATGATCAGTATGGGGTCATCATTCTGTAGTAGTACATGAGCATTGTATGTTATTGACCTTATTTTCTTTGATATTTAATGTAAATATGCTTTAAACATTCATTCAAACAATTCATTTAGTCACTACTTCCTGTATGGTATGACACTTTCAGATATTTGGGCATTTTGGCAAGTGCACAATAAGCAAAAGAGAACTTTTTTTTTATATAAAGTTAAATTTCTAGATAATTTGATATGCAATCAAAACCAGCCACCAAAAGATCATGTTATGAGCATTTTCAATTTTGGAAAGTGAACAAATTAAGCCAACTTTGATCTCCATTCAACCAACGTGACTTTGGTGTTTTACATAAATGCATTGTAAACTTTCACAGGATGGTATCCTATATGTTTTGTGACTTACTGTAAGCTGCCTCATTTGTCATTTTAGTATGGGCGTAATGGCTTAAATGCTGTTTCTAGTTATTCGAACTCTGACATTGGACCCTGGATGTCATACAATAAGTCACTAAGGACACTAACATACCCAATCAAGTCTGACACCCATCATACTTACGGTTATGTATTAGTTTGTTAAATGGTTCCTCACAAATTAGAACTTTGATCATGTGACCTCTTCATTTGACAATTTAAAATTAATGCACTGTAAATGTGCAGCATCTGATACTCCACATGGGTTTGACAGCTTCAACCACTTTATCATTAGTTTATAACACAGAATAAGGACCAAAATGCTACATTTCTGGTTATTTGACATTTTGACGGCTGATACCAAGGAACACGTCCACCAAGTTTAAAGCTAGTCAGGTTAACAGTTAGGAGTAGTCTGTGAAATACTTTTTCGCCCAAAAATGAAAAAAAATTAACTATGCTTTGATAACGTGATGTCACCTTTAGCATTTTACATTAAAAAATGCATGATTAACTTGCCAAGTCTGATATCCCACATGAGTTTCAGGGTTTCAGCCATTTTCTCTTTTTCATATATCCATAATGACCAAATTTATGCTGAAAATTGGTAATTTTGACCTCTTTGTCCCTTACTAAAAAATTATCCAATCCATGTTATCGCACCACCCTGTGGCAGCCCCCACTCCTCCCCCATCCCCTCCCTTATGAAGTCAGACCAACCCACCAAGTTTTAAACCAGTACCTCAAGGAGATGTGAGGTGGGTAGCAATTTTAATACACATTTTATTTGAAAAGGTTGGAAAGACTTAGTTTAGGTTGTGAAGCAACTGTAGTTAATATAATTTATGATTTAGGAGATTTTGGTGAAACAAATACACGTATTGCGCAGAATCGGTTTCTTCACAAAATAACTTGTTAGAGCATTTGACCATGGAGCAATTAACGAAATAATTTCGTTAATAGCTCCATGATTTGACAAATTACTGTACGTGCATGAAATGGAACGTGTGAGAACCATTTGGCGGTAAACTGTACTTGCAAGTATGATAGAACTAGGCTGAAGTTTTAACTAAATTAGCCCATGGAGCTATTAGCTCCATGATTAGACAGAGCAAAGTGTGGGTAATATTATACAACGGAATGACTTTAATTTGTCAAGAAGCAGTCTGTGGAAACGAACTTTGGGGGATTCCTTGCTTTGAAATGGTATTCTCAAATGTAGTGAGAGTAACATCTCAGAACCGCAAAAGCTCTGTGACATTGTGAAAGTAGTGAGATGTAGACCATCCCATCATTTTTCAATTAGTTTATTTGGATTGCTTTAAACTTTGAAAAAACTTTGCTGATCTCTCTGACAGTAGGTAAAGAAAGCTGGGCATGCAAAAATGTCTGTATATTACTTGTGTGTAAATGTAGGGTGTTCGCAGCCGCTTTACATAGCAGAGCTTCTATGGGTTAGAATAAACTGTGATAAAGAGAAGAGTCGGTAAACTCAGTATCGCACTCTTTCCAAAATATTCAACCACAGAGTTACCATATACTTAAGCCGAAAAAATAAGAGTAACAAAGAAAAAGCGCTACTAGGAGCACAATCAGTGCAAAACTTTAGCAAGGAAACTATATTAATTACGACAATGTGCCCCAGTCTGTAACTATTTAGGCCTATAGATACGAGTTCCTCCCGTTAGGCATTAAATTGAATGTAGGTAACAATCTATGAGAACTAGGTAGGTCTTGGCCGATCCTACCTCTTAGCCTACATCGCAAGATACGCCGTATACACCTCGCAAGAAAATCACGATAACCTTAAATGAATAAACAATATTTTGCACTTGAAGATCTGACTTCCCCCAAAATGCAGTGATAAGGTTAAGACCCAGTACTTCTTAATACATTGAGATTCCAATTACTAGTCAAAAAATATTTTCTGAAGAAAAACCTTACGATATTTTTCACAATTTTTGATGCTTAGATTAGTGCTTCCTCACAATCAACGAGCCGCCCCGAAATTCGCTCCGCTTACGTAAAACTTCTATATATAACACGTAAAAATACCCGAGTTTTTACACCCATAATTCCCATTGACAATGGTCCCGGAACATAAGTAGGTCATCGACATTCGAACTTGCCCAAGTTCATCGCACCATGGGAACGACACAACACATTGAACATGATGGTACATTTTCCCGCCATCTGGACGCCGAGTGTAAATTTTGGTGTAATATGCAAATTATTAATTGTATCTTGCTGTGCGGTTAAAACTTAATCTATTGCCACACATACAAATTTTGGGAAGCTGTTGTAGAAGTAACTTTTGTATCAATTGTTAAGTACTGTAAGGTAGTATAATTTATAAAAGACGGTTTTCTTCAGGTGGTAAGGAAAAGGGGTGTTTCGGTGAACTCAATCTCTTTGTATAGTATTTGGATACTTAAAATGACGATGTACAGTGATCTACATGCAGTTTCTATTTCTCTTTAAGTAAGCTTTAAGTATTTAGCATTTTTATCCTTTGTGGATCTTTATTGAAATAAATACGAAATGTATTGTTTGACGCAAGTATTTAACGGTAAGCATTTCTTAAATTGTTGACTGAGCTTCAAAATCCATTTTCAAAAAAGTATGTTTTCATAAAGGTTTTATAAAATCGACATATAGCTAGGGTAGGAAAATATTAACTTAACCCCATTAACTAGAGTTGTTCTATCCAAATAAAGTACATGTTTCTCGTACTGAGATCTGAAGGGAAAAAAATGGGCGGGCATATTTCTTCCTTTATGCGCTAATACTAGTTTGGAATATGTGGCAACCTTTACAAAATAATTTTTAAGGAAAGCTTAGATTTCTTGTAATCCGAATAGAGACTTGGGAATCAGGAAAAAGGAGGCCCCTTCCGCAGATGAGAAACATGTTTTGTTTTTAACCGGCCCTGCTTCAAAGTTGTTAGTGGAAGTTTTTTTTTTTCTTTTCATTCTGTTGGAACTAACGGTAAATTATGTACAAAATTGACACAAGAAACGTTTATTAATACTTTACTATTTCTTCAAAATGTTGCCAACTATTCAAAGTACCCATATATACTCTGTGGAACATAACCTCTACAACTGAAAAAAAAGTCAGCAAAGGAAGCACTGTATAGAAACCCATGTGACGAAAAACAATTATAAGTTGTATGCCGGCAAACACTTTACCTGCGTCCTCTTCGCTGCTAGGTGAATATCACGTCTTAAACTACGATTTAAGAAACAACTGTTTCAAACATCTCATTAGTTCTTTCAATGACTTTAATCCCTATTCATTGAGCACAATATCATTTCCTGAGTATATACAGGGATTATACGAGGTGTCTACGCGGCAATTTGTTTGTCAACAAGTTTATACGCGATTGTACGTGTTTATACGTCTCTATACGATTCTGTGCGCGTACACATGTCCAGTTATACGTGAGCGGTACTGTATGTCTACCAGGCCTTGACAATTTTTTTTTTAAATTACTCGCCAACTTGCGACCGAGTCTAAAATTCTACTCGCTAAAACGTTAAATTTACTCGCCAGTTTTTCTTGCAAAGTGTTGGTGATATAAGCCTAGGTAGTATGGCCTAACTTAGGATATCGCGGTTTAGTGTTACTGTTGGTTGTTTACAGCAAAAACGATCTATTTAAATTGTGCTTCGTCAAAAGTGTTTAAAACATGATATTCGTGCGTTACCCGTTTGAGTTGTGGTTACGCATTTATTTAAGTTTGTCGTTTTCCAGTTTGGTTACACCTATCGTGCATCATTTAGTCGATTAGTATCAAATTAGTTTCGAGCTGGTGAACAGAGCTGTTCCTTAGGACCTACCTGTAAACAGTGCACTTAATAATTCTACTGTGATTGATAACATTAGGCAATAGGCCTGTGGTGATTTGCTCACAAGTTAATAGTAAGCCTATCGTATAAAGGCAGTGAGCGAATGAGCCACTCGCCAAGATGTCGAGCATAATGCATATTTTGCTCGCCAGTCGCAAATTCTAGTCGCCATTGTCGAGGCCTGATGTCTACGCACCCTACTCTGTGGAAAGAGTAAAAGCTGGTAGTTATGGAAAGCATTGTTGAAGGTATTATTCCTAAGTGGTTCAGTCAGAGTTCTTTTTAATTACAAAATAAAGTACCCTGCAATATTTCCTACTTTCTTTCATACTAACAGTAACCTTGCTCTACAACTTAGAAAATACGCTGGCAAAGCCTAAATCAGAACAACAATATCCTCCCTTGATAAAAGTATGTTAGTTTCCTTAAGTTATTACTTTCCTCACTTAATGTTTCTTTTCTACCTTAAATCTTTTCCAAGTTACTCCACTTAATACATCTATTCTTTCCACATAGCCTAGCCAATATGACTCCCCTTGTACTGCTTTAGGTAATTCCTAATTACCCACACCCGTGCCTCCAGTATGTTATAAGCAGCTTAACTTCCCTGACATTCACACAGTCTAACCATCCTTCTCGACTTTCTTTGATACTTTCCTATGTTATTTTCATCATCCTGAATTTGGTATCCTAAAATTGAAGACAAACATAACGTACATGTATGTGGAAAAAAAGATGTTTTCCGCACAAGAAATTGTTCAGCGGGAAAGCACTGTGTGCTGAATAACTAACACCCACAAAAACATGTAGGCATGCAGCAAGTGCTCTTCGGCCTACTTACATTGTGAAGCACCTGGTGTGATGGATAGGGGTACCGTTATTCTCCGCACACATTACTTTCCGCTGAAACAAAACGGTGTTTTCCGCACACAAATTTGTCAGCGGAAAACAACGTGGGTAGGAGCAGAATGGCTTACTGAAATGATTAGGCACATGGAAGGATTTAGGAGGATGGAAAAGATAGAATTTGACTGTAGCAGGATAAAATGTAGCTCCCAGACGAGATTATTATTAGGATAGCTATAGGCTGTAAGCACTAGCTTAGGCTGTAAGCACAAGTTTAATTTTAGTTAAACAGCGCCACTTTATTTGGTTGTAGTTTTCGATATGGCGTGAAGGTGAAAAAAGGTGAGCTGCCATGACGATTTGGTCTCCACTGCTAAGTTTCATCCTTTAGGGGGCGGGCGTAGTGGGGGGGGCGGTGTCTTTTGTGATATTTTCACATTAACAATAACAGAGTATAGAGTGAGAATATATAGGGCTATATAATATTATGCCTCATACTTCTTTAAGTAATCAGTAATTACAAACACTCCAAGCCTCCTGTAAATTATAAGCAGCTTAACTGTTCTGACATGAAGTCAGCCTAACCATCCTTATTGAAGTTCTTTGGTACTTTCTCATGTTATTTTCATCATCCTGAATTTGGTATCCTAAAATTGAGGAAAAATATAGTGTACAGGTAAGTGGGGGAAAAAGTTGTTTTCCACACAAGAATTTTTTCAGCGGAAAGTATGTGCGGAAATTACCGTGTGCGGAGAATAATTGAAACCGATGGATAGTGGGTACTAAAAACAAAAACATTGTCAACCTCAACTAAGCATTTCTGGCAAGGAACACCCTAATTGCAAAGAGAGCAAATAAGTGCACCCAGAAAAGTGAATCATGATTGATTTGGTGTGTCCCCACACAAGGTGAACTTACAGTCTGTTGCCTAGCCTTACTGGGATGTCAGTTTCCGCCACAGTAAGTTTAAGCCACTAGGCTAATTAACAATCAAAAGTTGTGTAGACTAGGCAGTTAGCCTATCATTGAAAGTTTAGCCTATCCACAACTTTGGACCAAGTTAATTTGTGTAACGCAGGTTACCTGTACATTCTTCACGAACACTTCATTTATTCTTCCTTCCTGAAGTTCTTCTAAAAGCTTTGCAGGGGTGACGGAACACATAGTGTGAAATAAATTCATACAGCATGACGATTCTTCATATTTAACTTATGATGTTACCAACGTATACGTTACCGTCGTTACGTTAGTCTTCGAAATGTGCGTTTGTCTGTTACGTTAGTCTAACGATAGATACATAACACACCTGAGCAGCCTAACTATACTAACTCTCATTCTACAGTTGTTGTGCTTATAAATTGTACCGCGCCAGCTGATTTTTCTTTTGAAGGATCCTATTGGTTACTGCTCTCGGCAATTTCAGTTTTACGCACTTTGTGGAAGCTATGGACCGCCGTTTGATAGCAAAATTTAACCGGGGAAATAGCAATGTATCACAGAAATGTTTTGAATGTATCTAATCACTTCCATCTTTCTTGGCATAATTGCATCATATATGTTGGAGTTATCGGTCGCGACGATTCCCACACATGTTTGAGATTGAGAGGAGGAGGCAGGAATCAGACCAATGTACAATGACGTTAAACCCGACCTGCATTAAAAGTATTGTGGTATATAACCTCATCCCGTGTCGGGGCCTGGTCAGCTGAGCCTGTTTGTACCAATCAAATTTTATGGCTATCAATCAGTCAATCAATCGTAACAATCTGTCAATCGTAACAATTACAAAGAGATATGGTTAAATCATTTTGAGATTGGTATTTAATCACAAATAGTAAAACATACATAGGAAACAAAGTTGAATGATTGAGGGGACTACTATGAAATATTATTTATACTTTATAAATATTCAATATTTAGGGTGTTGAGTTTACGAAGGGAGGGTTACTATGAGAAGAGAGGAGCTCTTTGTAATGAAAATCACCGATTGTTCTTTTGGTGGGGGTGGGGGTGCAAAGAACATGAAGTTTCTGCATTCGCGGAGGATGGTTAATTGTTGGCCCAGCAGGATAACAGTGAGATGATGAAGCCGTCACTACTACTCACTCATCATGAAGGTAGGTTTGTTGTATTATAAATAGAAAGGAGATTTATTAGGGGCAAGTGAAATCTCAGTCGCTTGATAATACTGACTCTCTAGCATCTTTGCTGAACACATCATCAATGGACTATGCCGTCAACTTAAATTTGTAAACAACTAACAAGTTAGCAACATGAGAAAAATTGATACGGTTTCTGTATATGTGTTACCTTGCAGTTGCAGCTTGATAAGAATTTGGACTTGTTTCGAGTAGTGAACATCACAGAACTGGTCCTTTCGGCATTTAGTGGCAGTTTGGTAACATTAACTACATCAACATATTATGTGACTATTCTCAACAGTAACAGTAATTGACAATGAGTCTGGGCGGTTCAGAACAGATTGGTGTCGTCAGTAGAAAGAATCATTGAGGTCTGAATCTGAATGGATTAATTAAGTTGGAACAAAATCATACTAGAGGACATAAGCGCCAACCGAGCGCTACTAGTATAAGTAAGAGTATGAGTTATTAGATAAAAAAGAGTTAGTAAGCTTGTCTTTACAAAGGTCCAGACTAGGTGGATGCACAATGTCTGATGGTAAAGTATTCCCATCTTCGGGGAAGAAGGAATATTTATATAAATTCCTTCTAGCGTAGGGAAATTTGAAGTTAAGATCATGTTTATTTCATGTGTTACAGCGACGTAGCCAGGAATTTGCAAGGGGTAGGGGAGCACATTTTGCGATTGATATGGCGGAGTGGTGTAAGAGGAGTGGGTGACCCCCTCCCCTTTGAGAAATTTTTGAACAATTGAAGGTCCTAAGATGCGATCTGGTGCAATGTTTTGCCAGTTTCATCATGATCATATGATATCATATTATCAGCAGATTTTGTTTCCTGTTTGAATTCTTTTACATGTTCTTTAATTAACATATTATATCAGAAAGACAAACTTAGTGCGCTTATATTTAATTATTCCAGTAGATGATTTTTGTTTATTGTCCAATGTCTGGACTTTAATAAATTTGACGAACTTAACTGATGGACAATATACTTTCATATTTTGTAAGACAGCCAGACGTGCAGTGGCGGCGGTGATGTGAGACTTACTACGAAAGATCCAATCGATTTCTTTACGTTTACGTTCAGTAGCGGATTTGAAGTTCGAGGCACTTAAAATACGTTTTAGGTTTCTGAGAGAATTACTATGAAGATTGAAATGTTCGCAGTGGTGTAGCCAGGATTTTTCAGTGGGGGATGCTGGGGGGGCTTGACCATTTCCTGGGAGGGCGTCTTGTTACTAACTAAGCGCAGCGCCACCATGAGTTGGCGCGCAGCGCCACCATGAGTTGGCGCAGCAGCGCAGCGAAAAATGTTTAGCTAAAAAGGCCTCCTAGATCGTTGGAAATGACACTTCCCAGGCCTTGGAAGCTACTCTAAAGTTTTCTCAACATCCTTTTTTTTTGATATCCCATATCTTGATATGGTCATCAAATAGTTTAGTGAATTAGACAAATAAAAACTGTCTGGCAAGTACTTTAAAATATCATGACATATCTTTTGTGAGTTTGACACCAGCATTGACATTTTTCGACAAATCGTGGAAAATAAGGAAAGATGGATTTGGCTTTCAGCCAAGTAACATACTGAAATGACCGAACTATTTGTCAAACTGACATGAAGGATTGCGTCTGAAATATTATTAGGGTGATAGACTGATCGGCCGGTAGTTCTCAGCGATAGTAATGTCTCCTTTCTTGAAAATTTGTTTTTTTAGCGGTTTTAAGAGCATCGGGGAACGTCCCAGCAGTGAAAACCCGATTGAAAATGTAACAGAGTATCGAGGCAATCGCGCGAGCAACGATGTGAGAAACCTATATGATGTCAGAATTTTTTACCTTTTAACATCTTCTTTTGCATTCCAGTACCTGGAAACCACCTTTCTGTAAGGGTATAGTATAGCTCACTAGCTTGTTTGATCAGTTAATGCGCACTGGTTACAAGATCCTGATTGGCTGTTTGTATTAGTATTTATTTGTATGTTAGGGATTAGGGTTAGTGTTAACCAATTAGGGAAATCCTTGTAAACCAATGCGCATCGACCCTGTTTTTTTCTGTGGAGACACTACATAACATAATAGTATTGCTGTGTTGTTAAACCCAACTCACCGACCTTCCTCTCTATACTTTTCGCACATGTAATTTTTTTACGACACCCAAAATCCCACTGGGAGGGCGACTGGGGGGGGGGGGGGCGACACGTCTTCATGGGGCTGTCGCCCCCATGACCCCCCCCCCCGTGGCTACTCCACTGAATGTTCGGAAACTGGGAATCCTGCAAAATTATCACGAATATATTTGTTGGGATTATTAAAACATATGCGGAACCGGGAGCCTGTTTCACCTACATAATTGCCCTCTTTGCAAAGTACACAGTAGAAAATGTAAATAACATTAATTAGAATCACAAGAGAGGGAAGGGGGTCTTAGACTGTAGTCAACATTGGGAATTTTGACCACGGTGCCTGCATGGGGTAATATGGGACATATTTGGCATCGCCGAAGTTTACCGCAACGGAAATTGCCTGCGGAGGTGGAAACTGAGTGAGGGAGTCTGGAGGAAGTGAGTAGATATCTAAGGTTGGGGGTTGACGAAATGCTAGCATGGGGGTACCTTAAACGATTCTCCTACAGACTGATCGTCTTGGAATACAGCAAATTCCTGTTTGATGGAGCGAATAAAGGATTTGATGAGGGGGTTGTAACTGGTAACAAAACGGAATGCGGGTGTTGGGACTTTTAGACTTTAATAAGTCCTCACGGCTCAACTTGTCGGCCTTGGAAATACCCTGTCTTATTAAATGAAGGGGGTATCCGACGTTCAAGAAATAACCAGTTAAAATGGATACCTGGTGTTGAAAATCACGTGGTTTGGAGAAAATGCGTTTCAGTTTAAGGCATACTTAGACTAAGGCATACTTACACATACTTACACCCACATGGAATTTCGACCTTCCTTAACGGTTTGGAACCTCTGGACATACAATCAGCGTCCATAGCCTAGTGGTTAGGGTATCCGCGTACAAAGCGGGAGGCCCGGGTTCCAATCCCGGTGGAGGCTGTGGACGCTGATTGTATGTCCAGAGGTTCGAACTTCGAAACCGGTAAAGAAGGTCGTAATGCCACTGTAGGCGTTTGTCACCTGTATCGAACAATACTAGTTCTGCTTTTGGTGACATATTTTGCCTTACTCTAGAGATCGAACATGATGCTAACCAACTCGAAATCATTTGTGATTCCTAAAGCCGGATCTCGAAAGAGATACTTTGAACAGATTTTGTTAAATGAAATGGAGATAAAAGACAAAATCAAATGAATATAAATATATAATTGAAATCGTAGTGAGTTGGAAAACCTAGAACAGTGAAACCCGGGCCTCCCGCTTTGCATACGGACACCCTAACCACTAGGCTGTGGACGCTGATTTTATGTCCAGAGGTTCCAAACCGTTAAGGAAGGTCGGAATTACGTATGGGCGTAAGTGTGTAAGTATGTGTACTCTCTGTTTTCTTGAAGCACGCCCCCAAACTTTATGTTACAAGTCGACACAGTGCAGTGATGCCGTTATATCGTCTCGTAACGTAACGTTACTTCGTTTTAAACTGTTCCCTGTTTACATTGTGATTGCACGACGTAAAGTTACGTTAGTGTCTGAGCAAACTAGTACTTGAGAGTTGAGACCAGACTTTCAAAGTTAGCAACTTCTGCGGAGGCAGAGTAGTAGTGCGACCGGTTATCACGATTTATTAGCAAAAAATCTTTCTCGAGTTTATCATTAATAAGTTGAACTCAATGAAAGAAGCAACACAGTTAATCAATTCCATGCCGGCTGAAATGGAGGTCGAAAGAGAATCCCTGCGTGGGAAATCAGTGAAACTTACAGAAGGAATGGTGCTCGCAAAGGCACGATCCTCGGACTTAGAAAACGTTAAGAAGTTAAACTGTTGGTATGTACGCTTCTATATGTACACAAATGTTAGTAACTAGCCTAAGAAGTAATATGATATTAAACATACTGTTGTTACTGGGGCTACAGGCACTTTGGCATTGAGTCCGAGTTACCAAGTAATAAGTAGGCGTATAGGCCTAGCATACCACCAACAGTAATTATACTAGCCTATCTGAAGGCGAATGCAGTAGCCAAGTCACTGTGGTTTAGGCTATAGTGAATCAAGTTGAATCTGCTCAATGTTAGGCATTGGATGCCTGCAAGAAAGCATAAATAAGGCCTAACAGTTAGGGCCTAGGCTGCTTAGCCTAAGTTACAGGAGGCTGGAGGGTACAAACTAAATAAACATCCACAAAAAACTGCTAAGTAGGAATTATTTTGTTGTTTGGACGGATATTGAACGTGGTTTCTGATTTTTGTCTGACGTGAAAGTTTTAAGCCTGATGCTAGCAAAACTGATTTGAAGTTGAAGTGCCTTAGGCCTAGGGACCTAGGAAATAGCCTAGGCCTACATGCCAGTTTGTTGTTTTTGTGACATTGAACATATTTTTAATTTAACTAGGCCTAGTCCCTTCACTGCCAGTTAGCAGTATAAAGGTTCCAGTTCATATTAAAAATCAGACATTAAATGTGTTGTATTTTTGTTTTCCTCTGGATGAAGTTCGATCAAACTTTCAGGATATGTACTTATATACTAGTATACTTCTAGCCCTAGCTTAGATGTTCAGTTTGTTTGATGGTAGGATAAGTATATTTCATCAGGAATTTGACTGCAAAGATATTGATTATTCACGTTGCTGTGCTCATTTGTTACCTATCCTGCTACTGAAGGCCTACTAGCTTAGTAGTAGTTTACTACCTAGGCCTAGGAGGCCTAGGCCTATATTGATTTTGACTGAGTAGACCAAGTGTAAGCTAGACCTCAAACTTTCAGTCTATCTCAGTGTTTGCGCCAGCAAAGTTGGGGAAGTCTGGGGGTGGGGGTGGGGGAGGGGGAGGTCTATGGGGTTATCCCCAAATGGGGTTCCAAGGGGATATCCCTTGGTCCGGGTGAAGTGGGCCCGAAGTCCTCTTTAGAAAATTTCAGCAGCTTAGCACTATGAAACGTTGATAACTCTATAAAACAAATATCTAATCTCCATTTAGGAATTTGGCAGTCATTTAGCTGTTGTAGGCCTATATTAGTATAGTCAGTAAATTGTGAAGTTTGGAGCACAGCGAAGTTCGGACACCCATAAGAAATGCACGATTTCACCCTGATAACCTACAGCAAAAGCCAATTTCACGAAAAACTACAAAGCTACAGTTATTTTCTCTCCAAAATAACCTGTGTGCTAGCAAGTACTTACATATTTGTCTCTAAAAGGAAGTTATAGTTTTGGGGTGATTAAATCTTAGGTGTCCGAACTTCGAAGTGTCCATGCTAGTACAGGTAGTAATAATAATAATAAATGAGACTTATATAGCGCCAAATCAGTAGACAAAAGGGGAGAGGGGTGGAGGTCTGTGGGGTTATCCCCAAATGGGGTTCCAAGGGGATATCCCTTGGTCCGGGTGAAGTGGGCCCAAGGCCTCTTTAAAAAAATTCAGCAACTTAGTAGGGCTGTGAGTTTTCGTTTAAAGACCTAAACGTTTAAACGGCCGATTTTTCGTTCGTTTAAACGTTTAAACGTTCGCGAAAATCGCGAGAAAACGCCGAGCATAAAGGCGTGGGGTCCAGGGGACCGCCCTAGGGCCCTGGTGGGGCGAAGACCCCGGAAAAGGAAAAGGAAGTTTTTGCGTGTCTGGCGATAAAAAAATTCGCAGTTGAGGATGCAAAATACTGACAACTTTTTTAATTTAAATTGTCACGAAGCTGATGAAAATTTTAAATGACAAGTTAGAGTAGCTGTATTATGTTATAAAATGAAAAGAGATTTAATCTGTTTTACAATCTTTAAAAAGTTTAACTTACAGAACCTCCGATATTATGAAACAAAAAACGTTCGGCAAAGCCCCGTTTCTAGAATGCCTAACAATGAATAGCGCGCACTTAACGTACATCAGTTTACAACTGCAGTACGGTTTAACCTAACTTAAATACTACGGTAGGATACTGCATATGTGCTCAGAATTTTCCCAGGTACAAACTGCGTGCTCATCCCCTGTTGCTTGTTAACATTTTTGGCACGTTTCCAAGAAACGTTTCGTGGAGTATTCCCCATGATACACGAGGCACAGTTAATACACGCAGCACAAGATATCAAGCTATGGTCATTTTTATGAAAGTAAACCTTGTAATAAAATATGTTTTAGGCCACACGGCATGATTAACTAATGCTTAACATTATTTCCATGTTCTTGTAGAAAACGTCAAGTTCGCAAAATACAATTGGTTGTGTTTTTGTAGTTACGTGAGATCCGTAACAGACGAGTTGGTTAGGCTATTTGCTATACACTTAACTATGGACGGACATTATTTTTTCCGTATTTTTGGAAATTCTAGAAAATACTTTCCTTTTCCCCCGCTTAACACCAGATGTGGTCTTACGGTTTATTCATAAATGGGTGTACTAGAGCCTTGTATACATGACATTGGTTGCATTTAGCACGATTTGCCAGTTTCGCGTGAATTTTTCGAAAGTGTTTTGCTGGATCTTTCATAAAATTTGAAAGGTGTACCAACTTACTTTTCGTACACAATTGGTAATTTCTCTACTGATTTTCAGAGTTTTTTTACGATCTCCAATCGATACATTTCCTTTGATCATGTATTTGAACAACTATTACCAAGTCGAGTATTCAACCCAGTATTGTCTGGTCGGAGAGTTCAACGTGATGGACAGGGATTGTAATCATTTCGATCGAACATGCATTGACTGGATTATCTGTGCCGCCGCTGTCGGCTCGATATAAAGTACACTTGTGCCGCGAATCAGGAAGTTTTCACAAAAGAATACAGCGTTCAAGTTTAAGCCATTCATATCGCCGGATACATGGGGGGGGGACAAAAGTAGGATTACGTTCGTAAGTTGTGTTGTTATTTCGCGTAGTAGACAAAATAAACACGGGAATGGATACACGATTTTTGCCAATAATTTAATTTTCAGTTGATATCATAGTTTCGTTTAAACGTTCATAAGGTTTTATTAAACGTTTAAACGATGTTTCGTTCGTTTACACGTTTAAACGTGCAAACGGCACAGCAGTACAACTTAGCACTATGAAACGTACATAACTCTATATAACAATATATGAGAAAAAACTGCCACCAACCTCTGTTTAGGAATTTGGCAGTCATTTTGCTGTTGTAGGCCTATATTAGTAGTAATAATAATAATAATAAATGAGACTTATATAGCGCCAAATCAGTAGACAAAAGTCACTGCTCAAGGCGCTTTACAAAGAAAGCAGATTAATTAGTATAGGTTTATCGTTTGATGTTCTTTTGTGTGTAGTAGTGTTCGATCGATTATATGATAATCGGTTATACCGATTAACTATAATTAGTTCCTGTGACAATTGGCGTAACAATGTTTACCTAATCACAAAATACTGTACTACTGAGGACTGTCGCCAAACATGTTTAGGGATTTTAAGGAGTATTTGGCGCCGATTTCATCATTTTATGCCATTTGCAAAATCTTGGGCACAGTTATGAAGCTCAACCGTTCTCTAGCCAGACTAGCCTATGTACATAGAACTCACAATGAACAAAGCCTAATGTTATTGTTTTCACTTTCCAGTTTTCAAACAAATGTGTAACTTTGGCCTTGTTGTCACAAATTTTGACAAGTGCAGGTGAAACAATGCCATCATTGTATTGTTGCTGTGACTATAAGTAATATTTATTATATGTTATGAATTTCGACAATGTCAGGCCTCAAGACAAATACAGTCCCCAACTCGCCATTGGTGAGTAGAAGTTTAGCTTTGGCGAATAGAAAATGCACTATGCTCGACATTTTGGCGAGTGACTTGTGGTCTAGTCAAACCCCAATATTAGCAAAGGCAATCGTTACAAACATTTCACAGAATGATAAAAGCAGTTCCTTGGTGAACTGGAAGCAACTAAGCAAGTTTTCGTTGTAAACTGATTTTTGTCAATGACCAATCTCAAATTAACTGTGTAAAATAGTTCACTATCTGCACATGCATTATGTACGAGAATATTTCATGTGCAGGGATTGTTCACAAACTTCATGGAGCATTTATAAGCATACAGCGAAAACATCATAATTTAAAATCTAATATAACAATTTATTTCAGGGAACTGTTGGAGCTTATGAAGTACACAATGTGTTTTAAAGGCATTCCTATGTATTGTTTATGTATTAATTTCTCAACCAATTAAAAAAGTTTATTGAACATCCATGTCATGACAGCTTGGTAATGCGCAGGCACCCCTAAACAGTAGAGTATCGTTCTAGTGGCCCAAGTAGACTACTAACAATAAACATGTGGAAATGCCCATCTGAAGTTAAAATATGAACATTAAATTACTACAATAAACAAACCTTGAACAAGGTGACCACTTTATTCCATTTTTGCGATATTAAAACTCATAAGTTATTGACACAAGACCCCTTTGGAGTTGATATGCAGAAAATCAAATCCACAATTCACGATTATATGTCATTTTGGTAAAACATTTCCGCAGACAAAGTATGAAACTGCAGAGTTAGTTAGGCTGCACTGTGCCATACACTAACGACGGGTGTATAATATAAGGTTCGTTTACACAAAATCATGAAGACATTTTTTTTTGTGTCTGAATACCAATATACTTTATGGGCAAACCCATAAATGATTTCTTGAGGCATTTTCTACATGCCATCTGTCATAATTGAAAAATATAAAACAGTTTAATGGATTTTGAGACATGTTTGCTGTTATAGAGCTCTGCCATGTGTTTTTGCAAAGGATTTTCAGATTTTCACTCAACACCAGCTGTGAGTGAAAAATATGCTTTGTCAACCATAGATTAAAATTGTGTAAAAAGATCGTATTGATTTTGTCAATGTAATGGAGTAATAGTGAAATTTTTCGCGCACCTTTCTGCAGCTACAAGACAAGATAAATAATTGATAAAATGTGCAAAGCAGCGCTAATCAAGTAGCCTCTCAAAATTGCAATGAGTTACTGTATACTCCTAGCTACTACATATTAGATGCCTAGTACTAGAGGAGCCCTAATTATAGTTCTGATGTCCTTTGGATTGTTTAAAACACTATATAGTAAGCCTAACTGCTTATTAATGATTCTACAACATGTTTTACTTTGTTTATCACTTACTTTTGGTTGAAAAAGTTTAAATTTCATACTGCACAGAAATTTTCCAATGTGCAATTACATAGCACCATGTATCTGCCTAATGTTAGTTTACAGAAAGTATTGATGTTGTAGATCTGTACTATGGAGACTTGAGCAGCAATCATAGTGGTGAGTGAAGTTTGCGTTTTGCGAGAAGATATTTAGTCACGGTCGCCAAATGACAAGTATTTTTAAAAGATATGTCGAGGCCTGGACAATATCAATCTTATGGGGAGCTTACATCTCTGATACTGAAAATGATTTTTTATCTCCCAATATGTTTGATTTTTCTGCATAATGTGCATTTATACTGCCATGATTTCTTTGCTGACACTTGTACCACATGGTTCAGTTATAATTTTCTGTACAACATACATGTTAATCCTTTATATTGCCAATGCAGCAATTGTAGCTTGGATTTTTTTATTCAACATTTTTCTGCCAACATTTTCTGTTAAGACACATGAAGTTTAAACATTCATTGCATGTGCATAACATTTTAACAGATGCTTTAGTAAGAGAGTCAAACTGTATAGTAGTGTACATTGTATTCTGTCCAGGCCTACGTATATGGTAACTACTTTAGTTTACAATGATAGTTTCCACTTTTTACGTTTTATCATTTGATTTTGTGTGCACCTATCATGCTATGTAAGCTTCCATCAGGGATCATTATAAGTTTATAACTAAGTATTGTTTGTTTGAATAGAATTTTAAAGTGCAGGCTTTAATGGCAAACTGCAGCCCGGACACAAGTTTTCTAAGCACACACAAACATTTTTTATTCCTTGCTGAAAGCAAAAGGAATCACTGGGGTCATGATGCCATGTGTATACATGCATGTGTGTGTGTGTGTGTGTGTGTATGTGACCCCATGGCTTGTAAATACGATAACTCAATATTCTAACAGTGGATGGACGTCCAGTTTCGAATGTTGGTGCATGTTGAGTTATTGGCTGCTATTGTGTATGGCTGAGATCAAGGGCTAGATCACCAGATGTCAAACTGTGAAAACCTTGTAAACACAATAATTCAATATTAAGAAAGGTGGATGGACTTCAAACTTTGAAAACCTTGTAAACACAATAATTCAATATTAAGAAAGGTGGATGGATTTCAAACTTTGTATGTTGATGCACCATATTGCGTTCTCGGTTGTTGTTGTTTTCGGCGGAATCAGAGGTCATACTAGGTCACCAGAGGCCAAACTGCAAAAACCTTGTAAACATGATACTCAATATTACATATATTACATATAACATAGTGAGTTCTCAGCTGATATTGTTTATGGATGGGATCAAACTTCATACTAGGCCACCAGAGGTCCAACTGAAAACCTCGTCAACAACTCAACATGATACCTCAATATTACAAAGTTTGATGGACTTCAAACTTGGAATGTACATGTAACATAATACGTTCTCGACTGCTATTGTTTTTGGGTGGTATCAAAGCTATACTACAGTAGGTCCAAAGAGCCTAGAGGTCAAACTGTAGAAACATTGTAAACATGAAATCTCAAGAAGAGAAGCTGTGATGAATCTCATGCTTGGCATGTTGTATGTCCCATATTGAGTAGAAGAATCCTATTGAAATTGGTGGAGGTCAAAGGTCATTTGCGGTCAATATTTGAGTCAAAGTTTGAAAATCTTGTAAACATAATAACTCAAGAAGTACCTCATTTTTTAACTTTATACTTAGTATGTAGATCCAAATTGGTGAGTGCAAGAACCCAACTGAAATTGTTAGATGCCAAATTTCAGATGAGGTCAACAGATGTCAAAGCCAGTAAATCTTTCAAACATGATAACTCCACAATTAAAGCTACAATTAACCTGTGAATTCTCCAATGCTATGAAAAGCTTATCATGGGTATACTGTATGATGTTAACTGCCAAAACTGGATAGTATATCGAAGAGCATTAGTACAATCTTGCAATGAGGGACTTGCAATACCTTTACCTTCCCAGATTATCTAACCGATTATCTGTCGAACATTATTAAATGGTGATGTCTGATGTGTAATTATGGACCAACCAAGGGTTGTGTTAATGAACAGATAGAAATCAGTAGTATTTCTACTTTCTCAAATCTGCCTGGTTTCCCTTTCAAGTCCTCTTTGAAATTCAATGGAGGTATCGGCCTTTGTCTTGATTTATAGGAAGGTCTGAAGCCTTTGAAAAAGAAAACATATGCAATCTCTACACAAATGCCAGCTAATAAATCATATCTGGTCGGTAGCAGGTATTCTAGCAATGCAATTAAACCCAGTGACTTGCAAAGAACCATTAGGCACAGGAGGCTGTCTGTTGGGGACTCATTAGCCATGACCCTTTTGCAATAATTAGACATGCTGTACCATTTCAACAGACACAGGACGAGTACTGAAATGTTGCAAACATTGTATACTCAAGCAAAAATTTCTTAAAGTTCCATTCCATTAAAGACTTTCATTGTTCTGGTGATGTCACAAAACATGAATTCCCAAACTCTGTATCTAGAAGAACTAAATGTGACCAAGAAATGAATTTGGAAATGAAAACTTGTGCAAAAAAGGTTTGGTCATCCACAGTTTTGCCATAGTCTTTGCTCTGAGAAAGTGATGGACACGTTTGAGATATTCCAATCCTTAGATGTACAGATTTGCCACTTTGTGTTCAAGAGGATAATTTCTGCACTCTAGGATTTTCTGCACATTGGTAGAATGGTTACTATGATTACCAACTTCGAAAGGTAGCGATCTTGTAATTTATAGGATCATTGGGTGCTGTTTGGCTGTAACTCTCAAATTTTACCACCAAACTGGAATGTTTTAGACACCATGTGCTAAAATTATGATGAAACACTGTCTCTTGTGATGAAATAGATACAAAATAAAATGTAGATTGGTCCCTAAATGCAATTTTCCTTACCTTGTCTTAAGTTGACACCAAGTCCAAGATATGTAAATTACCAGCAGACTAATTACCAACATTCAAACATTTCTTCAAAACATGAGATTACAAATGGTTTCAATGTTCTTTGTCTTGCTGATTCCAAGTTTTGCAGTAAATTAAATTTGTGAAAGAAGGATGTAGAGTTTGCTGTGTGATATTATAACTGGGCTAATAATACTACAATGTTATCAAAATTCTAACCATTGTACTATAATTGCTGTAAAACATTGAGGATATTTTGTTGGCTTCACACCAGGCAGCATGCATCAAAACTCTGTTAATCATGATAGGATACCAAATAGTGATAAAGATGACCATACTTTGATGTTTCTGAGGCTCAAATTTGTTAAATATTAATGTCTCTTACACAGCTCATGCAGTTTTCTGAAATACTCTACTGTACGTACAGTAGCTACTGTACGTACAGTAGCTACTGAGCTACTGGAGCGAGTATTATTGAGTGCTATTAGTTTTGTCTGTGGCTCAGTCACATTGATGGCATGTGTTGTGTGCAGGTTTTGCCAAAGGCTATTTGTATGTTACAGTGACTGTCATGATAAAATTAAAATGACCTTCAGGAAGACTTGTTTTTTTGGTATTTAGTACAAAAGAGTAACAACAAATCCCAAAGAAGTGAACAGTGCTGGTATACTGGTTCAATTGCATGGAATGCGAAAAGGGCAAACTTAATTTGTTGTCTAAACTTAATTTGTTGTTGTCTAAACTAAAGTTTTTGCTGCTGTTTTACCATGCTGTTGCTCAAACTCATGGTGATGTCTAAACTTCAGTTGTCTAAACTTCCGTCGTTGTCTAAACTTACGTCGTTGTCATCGGCACTGTTCAACAATCGCTCAACCATGTAATGTAAAACATAGGCATTTTGAAATAAGTTTGCCCTTTTCACATTCCATACAATTGTGTTGTCCTTGTTTAAATGTCTTCTGTGTAAACTGTGATCAACAGGGTTCCAACACCTTCAGAACATTCTCATTAATTATGCATGTTCCCACCAGTAATATAGTATTGTTATTTGGACCATATACCCACCTGCACAGTTTACATTGGCACTTTAGTTGTAGGTTATGCAGTGTTAATAGTGGAGCCATTAGGATGCCTGCAATCAATACTAAGCAGATCACCCTGTAGATAGGGCTTGGCCTCTCTTAAGTAAGGATATTAAGTATTCATGATTCAGTCAATATTCTCTACTGATTCCTTTTCAAATCACCCCAAATATTTTCCTTCTGGCCTTTGTCCTGTCCTCAATCAGTTGGTGATTGCCTTCAATAGGACTGGTATCTCCAGGAAGGCAGTCTCAAAGAACCCACAGGAGAAGGGACAAAAACACACTAGTCTTGTTTGATAAAGAAGATTATCTGTTCAGCAGGCCTGATCAGCAGGTTCTATCAGAATAATTTATCTTAAGAGATTTTTCTTCTTGTTCATGTGTAATTGAAAGACCTGCTAATCCCCAGGCACCTTTTACTAAGTATTCTGTATTGGTTTGTTCCAATAGTACATTATTCTATCTAGCCTTGAAATACTGTTCCAACATTTTCTTGTTACAATTGAGTTTATGTGAACTTGATTTTACCAAAAGAGGAAATAGCAGAAACAAAAGGAAAGAGAAAGAGGTCCGAGCGAAACACAATTTTTGAAAAGAATCTAAGAGAAATGAAAAGATGCAGAGAATAGTATGAACACATTAATGGTGATATTTTACCTTTAAAACTTCCCATCATGGAATGGTTTCTTTCATGGTGTTTGAAATATGATACATGCAACATCACTTGAGCAACCACATTAGTGATGGTTCTACTTTCAAATTTTTATTGCAAAATATCACAGTCATTAGACAAATATGACATGAGCCTTAAGGTAATAATAATGAATACAAAGCATGCCAAATATAAGCAGATTATGTACCTACCTCAATAATTAGTCATAACTGATGTTTTCAAGCGGCAGCTGGTCAATAAGATGCTTCACACTAAAACCTGTCAGAATGTTCTCTCCGCAGATGTATATACAGTACCAGTCCAGATTTATAGGATAAAATAAGCCAAGGTTGAATCAAAACTACTGTATGAAATGTTTTGCAAAGGGGAACGAGGGCGGTATGGAAGAACTTAACATTTAAAGGTCAAGAGACATATAGAGTTGACTTTCAATAATGTAAAACTTAACAAATTGGATAGATAAATCCAACTCTGCATCCATTTTCCATCACCAAAGGGGTAGAAATTGGTAACAAGTACTATTATGTAATAGTTTTTGTGACGTCACTGCGGGAAGCGCAGAGGAGTGCAAACATGTAACTGTTCTGCTTAGTGTTTTGAGAAATCTCAAACTAGCAAAAATAATACCTTCTTCAACAGTCTGTTACAAGAAAGTTAAGATTGGGATTTAGGTGAAAAAACACAGATTGGTAAATAAGACATCAAACAAAACATTGAATGACCTCTTTTTTCAAAATTCCATCCATTTACCTCCTATCAAGCAGCAAAACTCAAAACGCAAAAATCAGCTAAATTGCCTCGGTTAGGAAAAGTAGAAAACATATGACGTAATTTGTTGACCAAGTCGAAACTGTATGATATCGTGGCAGGGAACTGCTTACTGCTACCACAAACAGTTGGTACGCACTCATAAGCATGCACAGCATAGGTAGCTCATACATAGTGCGAAATGGCAGCTGGTTGCATTGACTGTAAATGATAAAAAAAAAGGACATTCCAGAGATGAGTATTGAGGGGTTTAGATCCTGTCTGTGTAAGATCAGAATTAAGGTAGTTACAGAGTTATTTCATAAGAACCAGAATATATATATGACAGTTATGAATATGAAAACTAATTCTTAAAATCATATTTTTCTACAGCTATTGTAACCGAACTAACACTAGCGAGAGCAAATGTTATTATGTCAATTACTGAGTGCCTCAGTGTTTTTTTCAGAAAGCTTTTTATCAGGCAGGTGAAAATAGTTAAGGACAACTAACAAATTAAGTTGGGTAGCTACTGTAGATGCATGTGGGATTGTCCTAGTATGATTTTGCAATACTTTATTTTAATTTAAACTTCAACCTGCTGAGAAAGGTTCACTTTGTGTTTTAAATAAAGTAAAGTGTCCTTCAATCACATAACTTCATGGTTGAAAGTATTTTGGAGGTCAAATACTGATTTTCCAAGCTTCAGCCACAGCTAAAATTGAGATACTACTAGGCAAGGTTTTCACCACTGATGCATAAAATTGTTCTCTGCACAGCAAAGGCAATGCTCAGCCATTGAGGTGATTGTCAGCATCCCAAAGGAGTTGCTTAATTGTCAGTTTCTTGGTCTCTGAATTACCAAATTTGTTGATTCAGAAGATGTTGAATGCGCCCACCTTTTTTCTACTGGAGGAAACAGACCATTGACAGGTCTAGACATAGTGCAGTTTTATCTAGGATGCTGGGAATGGGTTTGTGGAGATCATAATTTTGCCTTTGGGGTTTCTAAAAGGAAAATCTAGGTACAATATAGGTATTTCATTATTGTTTATTTCATTTGAAAGTTGTAGCAAATGGTACTGCGCTTGGCTTGCTAAGAAACATATAACAGACCTACGTTTGCATAGCATTACATGGTAGCATATCGCCTTGTGCAACACTTGCAATGAACCCCTGTTCATGCATTATCCTGCGATGAAAGCAGGGTATACCATTGATTGTTAACAATCTTGTTAGTACAATTAGGTAAAGGAAACTGTCCATGTGTTGGTAGACCATCTAATTGACTGTATTCCACATACAAAGACTGTTCTTTCTGGATATTGAAACATTTTGGCATAAAAATTGTATGTTGTTAAATCCTTAGCAGTGACTATATTGTTTGATGCTTACAAGTGGGTATTTTAACATGTAAGGGTCTTGGGATTTGGAAACTTCTGACAAACTTAAAGATGAACGATAGTGATTTTTCACCATCGACGAAAAAATACGATTTTATTCAAGAGTATTCTAGTTGGTTTCCATTTTACACATGTGAAAATTCAAGTCAATCCGATGTTGGGAAAGGCATAAAAAAAATTCCTAAACTTGTTGATTTTTTAAACAAAAATGGGGCTTTTCGCGAAAAGCGATATGATGATCACGTGATCTACAGTGACATGTGACGTCATTATGATGATAACAACGTGAGCTTGGCGTAGTGTACTTCAGCAGTGTGCACTTAGTGTGTAAGTTTAGTTGCAACCTACTCTATATTGGACTCGACAAACAACGTAAACCACTAGCAAAATCCAAGAAATTGCATTGTAGGGGGATGCAACAGAACGAATGTGGACTCTACAATAAGTTTTTTCAATTTTCCAAGCGGAAAAAGTAGTGAGAGATATCGGAAACTCTGGATACGATTTGTGAGGAGAACCAGGAAAGACTTCATCGCACCAAGAGTTTCTCATGGCAAGAATGTGAAAGTTTATTCTGCCCACTTCACAGAAGATGATTCTCGGGCCCAATTGAAATTTGCGTGTGGCAAGGTCACTAAAGTAATAAAAGTTTGAAAGATTGATGCTTTTATGCCGCATTATTTATATATATCCCGATAAATGCAACAGTAAGTGTTGGAACTGGAAGACATGTCAGACGTGAGCAACCTAATGACTATGTGAGGAGAGAATCCACGTGCAAATTTCAATTGGGGCATGGACGTCGCTTAGGCAGAGTTTTATGGGCAGAGATGTGTTCATACCCTCCAAACATGTAATACGAATAGGAAATGTGTGTATGCTTGAGCGAAACAAAACATCGTGTAAGTATTACTTACGGTAGCGCACACTGTCACTTATGTTTGCACAGTGTGAAAGTACCGTTTGCGGACCTACGTGAAGTTGGGCTAGAAAACGATTCCTCCTGAAGCCCAAACCACGAGGCATGCATGAATAAACGCATCGCATGTAGTGAGAAAATTGTTCGAGCTAGACTAACAACTCAATTGAGTTCAAATGCGGTTGTATTTCAAGCTCAGTGAAACCTTTCTGTTGGATTTAATGACGCACGGAACAAGGAACGTTTATGTTTTACAGTAGGCCTAGTGCATACAAGCGAATCTGCTTTGTTTAGAACTTTGGATTTTCTTTCGGATGTTATACTAATCTACGTTTGAGACTATCATCACTATTGTTATTGTGCCAGTTTGACTGGTAAGTGAGCACATTCATACATCACTCTGAATATAAAACCCGCCAAAAACGTGATCTTGAGATTTACGTTACTTTGGGTCAGCTTGCGAGTTACCTCTTCAGATATTGGGAAATCGTTGCGAAATAGCCGCAAATTTCGTAAAAAAAACTTGTAAACACATGGTGAAGAAATCAAGAAACACTATGATATTCATTATCTATTTATGTCTTGAACATTACGCCGGAAAATAACAGTTATGCTGACACGAAATGCACGCACAGCTCCGTACTGAACAGTTCACAACAGAAAAGATCATCACAGTGACGTCATTCATTGACCTGAGGGCTGTTCAAGGTCTTTGCAGTGTTTGCAAATTCCTAAATTACGGAGGCGAAAAAACGATGTTTTAATTCCCTTTTATATAACTTTCCGGTGTGCTATTTGGAAAATTAAAAAAATATGTTGCTTGGTAACATATAAACTACATTATATATGAAAATGAGAGATTTTTTTTCTGTCACTATCGTTCTACTTTTACTAACATTGGTCATCATTAGTCAGGTAGTTAATTGGAAATTTTATGGCAAGGAATCACAAAGCCTTCTGCAGTGGCGGAGCGTCCATACAGTCGGGGGGGGGGGGCGGATGCCCCCCTGACAGACTCAAATGGACTGCTGGCACCCTTTTCAGCTTTTTACCACTTTTTACTTATTCACGATTATTGACTTTTTTATTGCGACCTCATCTACCTATTGGCATTTGTCACATTATCTGCAAATTATCAAGGCCTGGAAAGGGTTGTTTCCGCCGATCAAGGGAGTATCTTAACTCAAAAAATTTCTGTACGCTCTGCGCCAACCTCCACTTAGATAGTGTCGAAAGCGCCCCTACAGACCATTCTAACCCCCCCTGACCAATACCCCTAGCTCCGCCACTGGCCTTCTGGTTAAGGTTGACAAAGTAGTCTTTATTGCCTGGCAATGCCTGTTGATACAGTGCATGTACATACACAGAAATCTGTGATATTGAGAGAACTTCAGTGTGTAGGCGTTTTGGTTCTCCAACTTTGTCACAATTGCCTTTCATCATCTATTTCTTCAAAAATCTTGACTTCAGGTCTGGATCTGATCCACATTGCAAATAACAGTCAACAGTTTTATTGTATACTTTACTAGGTAGAAAACGAAGTCACTCAAGCACATATTGCATCTACAGTAAGTACCTCTATTTAATTGCAGATAATGCTAAATACTGAAGTGACCAAACTATTTCAATTACCTTCCACTGCTCTAGATTACAAAGTCTGTAGAAATGTTTTTACCCAGTGCTTTATGCACTTGATGAATAATCACATGGACTGCAACATTTCCCTTACAAAAAAACAAAACAGAAAACACCATCTCCGCTGTATTACAAACTATTGTATGGTTAATTTAGTGACTAAATTGAATAATAGATGGTGTTTTCCTATGTCTTTTAATGTCATACAAATATGTTATTTGCAGATGCCACCATAACCAGAACCATAAGATAAGCAAGTGTAGTAGTCAACATAAGGTATTCAAGTTTGTGGAAGATTCCAGAGAAGCTGAAAACAGCCAGGGCTTTTTTAGACATTGGAACTATAAACAGAGCTCAATGGTTAGACTGTGACTGATATAATATCTAATTGTGGCAGTCAGGCAAGCAAGAATGAAATTTTAGCCATCAATCAGAGCACCTGTACACTCTCCCCTGGGATGATTACTATTCATCTTTCCATCATAGGGTTGTCTGCTTTAGATCATAGCTGGCTGGGTATTCTTTTCCCACATCAAAAAAGCTTCTTCAAGTTTCCCCTAATTTATAAAGGTTAAGATTTGAAGATATGTTTTGGGTTAGTTACAGCTGTGTAACCTAAACACCTCTACAAAAAACAAGTAGGTGTTTTTACTCACTAAGTTGGATCCATATGCTAAGAATGATGTTCATCCAGTCTTTGCTTTTTTAAGTTATTGTGTTAAGGAGGCTTTCAAAATTAAACATCTGTGAACCTCTGTTGACCTTTGACCTTTACAGAAAATGACAGGCTTCATATACTCATTACAGTGGATCCACATTCTACAAACTTTAATCAAAATTTGCCAGGCCAGCCCAACAGATCATGGCCAATCTAATATCTCTGTTTTGGTTAAGACCTTTAGGCCTACAGTAGGCTTACTTTCACTTTCGTGCCTAGCCTGTGTTAGGTGCATTCTCTTGAATAGTAAGTTTCTTTCGGTCTTAACGATGTAGCTTGCAAAATTGTGTCATTTCCTTCCATTGCAAAGGAATAAACAGGTGCTTTCAGATGTTTCCTCCGTGAAATTGAGTAAAAAAGTGGATGATACCAGTTTATAGGTTACATTTGTGTAATGAACATGCTGATATGGGCGGTCACAGTGATTTTATGGTAAATCATTCGCGCCATTAGGGCAACAGAAAATAAATTTCTTTCTTTCGATTGCGACAGCTTTTCTCCATTAAAACCACCTGGTCAGAGTGCATATAGAACAAGAAACATGAATCTGCTTCGGAAGTTTGTTTTCCAAAATTCATCAGCTAACACGTATTGAGACTTTAAACCACCTTGTATTTTGTTGTTTCAAATTAATATCATGTTTACAATCCAAGGCATCTAACACACACATAATTTTAGGAATACTATACTGAATTCAATCAATTACAACAGTTTTGATTCCTTACCGTAGGCAAAAGGAATCTCTGCGATCGTGATAAACTGATGAAGTGTGTTTGTGTGGGTATATGTGTGTGTGTGCACATGTCTGGGCCTCACAAGTCAGGACATGGAACAAAAGAAATTCCTGTCACCAGTTGTCAAACAATAGAAAACAATTGGTATAGCTTTTAAACACTGAAACCCCAAACCAAAGTGTGGATGAATTCCATACTTGCTATGTGTATCCACCTTAGTGACTGCAAGAGCCCTATGCTTTTGCACAGAAGTCAAAGGTCATTTGATGTACAAAGTCTGAAAACCTTTAAAAGGATTGTCTGGTGGCCCAAAGAAGTTACCTTAAAAAATGATAAATAATTTTCCAAACATGTTGTCAAAGTATGAGAACGCTAATGTTGCGTTTGACAGAGAAACAATTTTTTAATCGTTAAGGATAGACATTTCAAATATGATTTGAACAGTACAGAACGTGACGTCAGCTATGCTAATGCAGATTGCGACGTAACCCACACTCCGTACAGTACCTATATGGTAATCACAACAAAAACCGCGTTTGTATACAGATAAATTTCTTCCTTAATTTTCAGTGAAATTTCTTAGAAATTAGATATGTTTTCAAAAACTCCTTAAGCCATACTCCATATATGTAGTAGATCGGTGGTACGTGGTCTTTGTGTAACACAAGATAAATTTTAACAGCAGACTCTTCGTTGTTTATACATCGCGCTATCCAGCTCCAACGCAAAGAATGTTCGCATATAGGCTACTCTAATGTTTAAAATCGGACAGTTCTGCGAAGCCTAAGCTTCTCCGTGCTACATTCTGCTCTGACATCGATTCCGATAAATTTCTTCCTTAATTTTCGGTGAAATTTCTTATAAATTAGTTATGATTTAAAAAACTCCTTTAGCGGCCGTATATGTAGTAGATCGGTGGTACGTGGTCTTTGTGTAACACAAGATAAATTTTAACAGCAGACTCTTCGTTGTTTATACATCGCGCTATCCAGCTCCAACGCGAAGAATGTTCGCATATTAGCTACTCTAACATTTAAAATCGGACAGTTCTGCGAAGCCTAAGCTTCTCCGTGCTACATTCTGCTCTGACATCGATTCCAATAAATTTCTTCCTTAATTTTCGGTGAAATTTCTTATAAATTAGTTATGATTTAAAAAACTCCTTAAGCGGCCATATATGTAGTAGATCGGTGGTACGTGGTCTTTGTGTAACACAAGGTAAGTTTTAACAGCAGACTCTTCGTTGTTTATACATCGCGCTATCCAGCTCCAATGCGAACAATGCTCGCGTGTAGGCTACTCTAACTTTTTACAATCGGACAGTTCTGCGAAGCCTAAGCTTCTCGGTGCTACATTCTGCTCTGACATCGATTCTGCCAAGTTTCATCTTTCGGTGTACTTTCGAATACTTTTCAAGTTTCCTTTTACTGTTAATTTGATCCATGAATTTTATTTCAGCGGTTTCGAAGAACAGTTTAGGAACTATGGTTTGAGTGTCAGAGTATATTATGTGCAACGCTATACATATACCAACTGGGCATGGTAGGTTGTAACGTTCGCGATAGGTACGTTATAATGTAATAGGCGGTCACCTGTGCGTGTACAAACGTGAGAGTGTATTTGTTGCGGAAATGGGAGTGCTATCTTCAAGTCGCCTGTTTTGCCTATTTGCCTGCACTACGTCAGTCACCATATTGATGCGTTCGAACAAACGGTACTTTTGGTGAGAAACTGGTGAATTTGAAAACCAGATTTCTACAAGAAGAAAACGTCGAATTGAGACAATTTTTACATGGTTAGAAAGAGAAAAATAATAACTACAAGGACAATGTATCATAATCTTCCACCAGACAATTCCTTTAAGCACTCTAACTCAAAAAATAAACTTTGTGTGAACTTCATACATTGCATGTGGATACACCTTAGTGAGTACAAGAACCCTTTACTATGGAAGTCAAAGGTTATTTGATGTCAACAGAGGTAAAAGTCTGAAAAACCTTGTGAACTCTGTAACTCCAGAAGTACAGGTTTCATGAATGCCATATTTGGTATGTTGATCCACCTTAGTGAGTACAAGAAATCGATACTTTTAGTGAATGTCAAAGGTCATAAGAGGTCAACACAGACCTGTACTATTTGAAAACTTTGGATGTTGTTTATACTTATGACTAAAACAACCTTATTGTTTTCTGTGGAAGTCAAATGTCCTTGATTTCAACAGATCAGATGTAAAAGGCTGAAAACCTTATAAACACTTTTACTCCAAATTTGAAGATTGGATGAAGTTCATACCTTGCATGTGGATCCACCTTAGTAAGTACAAAAGCCCTATTGTTTTATGTGGAGGTCACAGCTTATTTGAGGTCAGCAGAGGTCAAAGGATGAAAATCTTATTCACATTATATAAGTCACAAAAATAGTTTGGATGAATTTATAAACAGTATGTGGCTCTTCCTCAATACTATGCTCAAATGTCACCCGAGCTGACAATATCAGCTCTAAAAGTAAACCTTTGATGGACATTACACTTGATATGTGGATCCAGCTCTGATTAAGTAAAGCACTATCTGTGCTCATAGTACTGTAAGTGTTTTAATTTACTGTAAATGTGGCAAGGAATCACTAGGCCTCTTGGCTTTCTGGTTTATGCATTCTTTGAATGATTTTGAATTGGTAGATACATTTCATTTGATTATGGTAGTCAGTGTATAAGCTTTCTTGTTCATTTAATAACTATTACAAATTGACGTAAACTTTAAAGCCAATCTTATGTTGAACAACTTTGATAGTGTTGTTACCCTTGTGTACAAAGTAGGATACATTTGAGATTGAGCTGTGTCTCATACCCTCATTTATTTTGATATGTCTACTAGATTTTGACTGTCATATATAAGTTTGTGGATGTGAGAAGGTTCTGGCTAAAGAGAGTGCAAACAATCTTTGCTGTCTATCAAACTCAGGATCTCTTAATTCTTTTTGAATAACCTTTTAGCATGGGTCACTGTCAATTCAGTCTATTGTTGAGTTTGTGGTAAAGGTAAATAAAGCAGCTTGATGATAGATGAGCTTTCTAAAGAATTCCTGAATAGCTATTGTTATGACTTTATTGTTAGCTACAAGGCTTTGAGATCTATGGCAAGCTAGACTTGAAAAGTCCTACTTTTGAAAAAAATAGAAAATTTTACTCAGAAATATTTTGCACCATCAATTACTAGTTGTTAGGCTAAAACTTCAGTATCATCATTCCACAACACTCATTTTTTTGACCTTGCTGAGCTTGAAAATTATTTCATTTTGTTTAAGTTCACGATATTCCAGCTCATTTTCTATAATATGAAGTTATTTTAGAAATAGCTGTGCCATTCTAAACTTGGCTTATTGTCCCATAGGCACTAGGCAGTAGTTTGCACAAAGGGGCTGGTAGGGGCAGGCATGGTCAGGGTAAGTCACGGTTATGTTTTGGCATTCAGCTGGGGTAGAATCAACTTCACACAAAGTAGTCATTAGCACAGCCTTGCGTTTAGAGCGTGAATCAGTCAGGGAATTTTAAATTTTCCCCCCTCCCTCACACCTTTAAAATTTCTGCCACTGCCCATGCATAGAAGGAGAATTATCTCTTGCGCTCAGTGTTTACTGCCATATTTGAAAATGTGCAGCATCCTTATGTCATCATCAGATCCCTAGCAAGTACTCATTGACAATGTGCACTAAATGCATTTATATAGTATCTTTTAATTTGTTTACTCCAGTAATCAAATAATGAATATTGTCTTTATGGTCGTACAGTAGTTGGTGTGAGGGCACTGGAAAGACACTGAGGCAGGATAAGTTGTTGAAACCTTCTTGTATTGTCTGGCATGAGTGATCTGCTAGGTTTATCACTCTGTCCTGCCATTTAATGCCCATCTTGTATTGTCTGGCATGAGTGATCTGCTCCTAGGTTTATCACTCTGTCCTGCCATTTAATGCCCATCTTGTATTGTCTGGCATGAGTGATCTGCTCATAGGTTTATCGCTCTGTCCTGCCATTTAATGCCCATCTTGTATTGTCTGGCATGAGTGATCTGCTCCTAGGTTTATCGCTCTGTCCTGCCATTTAATGCCCATCTTGTATTGTCTGGCATGAGTGATCTGCTCCTAGGTTTATCGCTCTGTCCTGCCATTTAATGCCCATCTTGTATTGTCTGGCATGAGTGACCTGCTCCTAGGTTTATCGCTCTGTCCTGCCATTTAATGCCCATCTTGTATTGTCTGGCATGAGTGATCTGCTCCTAGGTTTATCGCTCTGTCCTGCCATTTAATGCCCATCTTGTATTGTCTGGCATGAGTGATCTGCTCCTAGGTTTATCCCTCTGTCCTGCCATTTAATGCCCATCTTGTATTGTCTGGCATGAGTGATCTGCTCCTAGGTTTATCGCTCTGTCCTGCCATTTAATGCCCATCTTGTATTGTCTGGCATGAGTGATCTGCTCCTAGGTTTATCACTCTGTCCTGCCATTTAATGCCCATGATGGAATTTAGGGCTATAGTGTGGAAGCAAATTTTTTTTTGAGAAACAAACCCCAAGTATACACACTCACAACTAGGTCAACGGAAAACAACAAAACTCAGTTTTGAATGAACATCTTTCATTATTTCTTTTCAAAAAACCACAACTTCTTCTAACAAGAACCAAAAGTTCTCCTACTCCTACAGATCATTGAATTTGTTTGAAAATAAATACATCATAAAAATCAACCGCAAGGTACACAGTAATGTTATTAGTGAAAAAAAGTTTGCCTCCCAGTGACGCAAGCCCCCGTAAAAGTTTGTGTCCCGTAAGAAAAGCTTGCGTCCCGATCGAAAACCAATTACGTTTATCGTATGACCTACTGTTACTATACTAGTGTAGTATCACAGCCTATACTTTGTGAATGTACTTATACACAAAGAATATAGGGCAGAAATGCTCAGTGCCTTAGCTTCGCTGTTTTTCAGGGGCGGCCGGGCCCGCCCCTCCTTTCGACCACCCTGCCGTTTAAACCTATTTTCACCCCCAGCCTCCTTCATCCGCCCTTTTACTTCCCTACTCGCCAATTCCGTAGTAGCTCCGTGCTTTGACCTTGCAGCGATGCCAACATCCAAGTCTTCAAAATCGCTGCTTGTCAGTAAGTTGGAAGAAGCCATTAAACTACAAGATATGTAGAGAATAATGGTACAAATCTTAAAATATTACTTAGGTGATTGTTAAGGTTGAGGTCAATGTAGGTCAAAAGGCAAATTGACCTAAGTTGTGTGAGAAAGTGTGTCACAAACTCCTGAAACTTTAATTAGGTGTGTTGGTGCCTCATCATGTAAACTTAATCCTGCATTATTGATGACATCATAGGTCTAAGGTCAGATGTCCAAAAATCTAAAAGTTGTTTCAGCCATTGTCTGCTTGTGAACATGTAGGAAAAAGGCATTATACCACATGATATGTAGAGGGTGATGAGACCAATTTTAAAATAATGCAGATGTTGCTTTTTGGGGTGGAGGACAAAGGTCAATTGAGATCAAGTATTGTACTTATGTCATGGAGGAGATTAGATCTGCCTCTCCATGGATTGCCCTCTTGTTGTGTTTGTTGTATTGTACAATGTAAGGATAAGGGTACATAGAAATTATAATAGAAATCTTGATCTGGTAGTGAGGAAGATCTAAACCTGAAAATAAGGCAAGCCATATTAGATCATAAACAATAATTTGCACACAGTGAAGTCACACTTCCATCATTTTTTGTAATGTACCACAAATATTAACACTACTAAAAGTAATTCATTTTTATGTGAAAAAAAGATTCTTGGAAAGAACATCATAAGTTTTGGCTAGAATGGGATATGTCATTGACCTCAGGTCTGTAAAACTTGCAATTATTGGCATATCTACAGAAGGGGAAAAAAATATTCTTCTTTCTGTCTACCTTGTCTGTTTTGTTGAATGTCTTACAAATCCCTTGAATATTTCCATAAAATTGTGTTTACATTGATGGACCAGGGAGTTGTAGCCCTGGCAAGGCCCCGGAGGAATTGAGCATATCTTTCAATGCTGGAAACTCTTATTTAACTGTTTCAGCTTTCTCATATACAAAAGAAACTCAATCTCTGTAATTGGAAGAATCAGCTTTGCTTCTAAGAAATTTTATCCTGTTCTTTTGAAACACATGTTGCTTGGTATTCCATGCATGTATGACAAATATGCCAATGCATACAAGGACTACTTGTTTAGAAAAGCTGTCATACAATATGTAACCCAGGAGAGGAAAAAAGTGAAATTTTATGCCTCAGAGACTGTTGGTTATGACTTCTTAGAGATCTAACAATGCTTTTTTTTTTAATGTCTCTGAAAGAAAGGATTGGAAGCACAGGTTGAGAACAATTTTGGGAGGTTTATTTAACAACATAGTGAAAATTGTTCATATTTTTCAATTTCCAAAGAAATTAAATTCAAGAGACATGAAGAGAGAATAGATAAGAAACCTTGAAAGATAAGAAATCTTGGTAAATAAGTAACAGGGTAACCGGGAAAGATTAGAAACCAGGACAGATTAGAAATTGGGACAGATAAAAAACCTTGATAGAGAAGAAACTGGGATAGATTAACCTGGCTGGATATGAAAGCATAGCTAGTATGTACAACTTGTTTTCATTCTGGATTATATAGGGGTGATAGCTTGCAGCTTGGATGTCATACCATCAGAGTAACACTTTCATGCTTCTAGCTTGTTTCTTTAAGCATACATTTCCCTATATCCATTCAAAAACAAAGCTACTGTGGCTGGACAATACATGAGGTTGGTAACAAGAGCAAAATCATCTTAGATGTCCTCAGTGTTCTAAAACTGTTTCAGATTGTTACCCTTGTCCATACATTACTGGAAGTACAACTTGTTTATGTGTCAAGGAATTGTTGTGCTTCGGTGCTTCTAAAGTTGTCTGCACAGACATATATTTAGCTGAAAGCCTGACTGCAGTGTTCTTCAAGGGTCATGTCAGCTCTTCAGAGGATGCTTGCCATGTATCAATTGCAGAGCACAGAATACTGCTCCAATCTGATCTTGGCCAGAAAAGGGTCACATGAATCAAACACACTGCACACACATATATGGCAAGAAATATGGGACAAACACTGCATAATGTATTCTCGTATTAATACGAATATATACACATATTAATTTGAATGTATACGCGTATTAAATCAGACAATAACTGGCATTTCTTAACTTGAACAAATGAGTTTCGAGAGTTATCACATTGTAGCCTTGCCAGTGCAATAAATGAGTTAGTCTCTATTGACGTACACCCAGGCCAAACGCACTTGATCTAGACAACAGCATGATTTAATACGTGTTATTATTCGAATTAATACGTGTATATCTGCGAATCAATCGTCATATGTATTTGAAATAATACATGTTTATATTTGAATTAATTCGCGGATATATTCAAATGATATGCGTATATATCATACAGAGTTTGTCCCACATGGCTTGCCATACACATGAGATAAATGCTGAGGGCTAACACTAACAGCAAACATCTATCTTTTCTATCAGCTATTTACATTGAAAGTTTGTCATGTACATATTATGTAGTTCAATGGCATCAATGCCTTTATGCTAGATATATTGAGGCAATTTAAAAGAGTATTATATCAGCCGTTTTCTTATTTTAAAGGGTTTATACTGGTGAAAACGAAGAATAGTGACTGCCAATGTATACACAATATAGGGTTTTACTTGGGACTTGGAGGAAATGAAAATCAATTATTGGGAATATACAGTCTTTAAAAGTTGTTTGTTTAGAGAAAGCCTATTGTGCATGTTTTCTAAATGTGCATGTTCTTCTAGCTAAGTGCAGTATTTTAGCCATTTTGTGTACCATTTTGCCAAGTATGCCGTACCAGAAAGCAATTCCTCTCTAACATTTTGCTCTGTGGCATTCCCACAACAAATCATTGGTTTTGTTGTATTAGTAATGATAGACTGGCTGTGTGTGGTATAAGCTTAATGTCCTCATCACTGAAGGTTTTATACCTGCTTGCTCAGAACTGATGGCACTGTCTCTTAGGACAATCTTCTACTGACACAGATGACACATCATTCAACAATGTCCCAGCAGTATCCAGTTGAGCCTGGTAGTGTTGTTGAATTAATATCTCTGTTTGCTTATCTGTGACTGTGAGGTCATATTGCAGTTTTTATAGCTTAATGATAGACAACATAGCTTGTTTTATATAGAGCAGTCGTGGGCAACCTTTTTGAATGAATGGGCCAGATTTTAGGAGTGAAAGATTGACAGGGCCGCACCTAACCAACGACCTGCTGTTGATTTTAAACCTTTTATTCCAAGGACTTTCAAGCAATAGGTGTGTGACCTAATCTGTATTCACAAAAACAAAATGTCAATACAGTACAGTTGATAATTAATGGTGAAAATAGACCTACCTGACAGCATCATTGGTGCAGATAAATTCTAAGCAGCTAGTTCGTTTTTTGTGATGATGTAAAATAGAATGATTTTTTTTCCTTTTTCTTGAGACATCTCACAGGCCGCAAAAAAATCACTGGCGGGCCGCATGTGGCCTGCGTGCCGTACAGTAGGTTGCCCACCCCTGAGAGAAGAAGGAAACTTGCCTTTGTTAGTAAGGAGAGCCGTTACTGCATGGAAGTGCTAATACTGACAGCCAACAAACGGAATTGTGGCACATTGCCAAATATCTTTTTTTCTAGAAGAGATGGAGAGTACCATCCTGTTTTTTATAAACAATTTCAGGAGGGTATTTTGCCTTATTTTTAAATGAAAATTTTTAATATGCATGTGATTGTTGCAGATTTGTTTCAGTTTTCATTTCAAACTTGGATGAGATCACTCCAGCTTGTCAAAGACCTGATATTGTCAGATTTGTCTAATGCTACTGGCACTGCCACCTACACTGTAGGATAGCTAGAAGAATTATTACTTAGTTACAACACAGAAACTTATTCCTTATATGCATATTTATATGTTTCTCTGGAAGCAAAGGATCGTATAGATGCAGTCAGGTTGGCGTGTGTGTGTATATCTGTGACACTTGCTTGGGTCAGTGATAACTCAACAATGGAGTGATGGATATTTGTAGTGTTCGACCGATTTATAAACAGATTCCATTATTTTTGTGGAACTGGCCTAATGTATGATTAAGTGTTATGCATGATTACAACTTCTAGGCCAATACAATCAAAGATGTAAATGAACAGTAAAGATTAATAGAGCAAATAAAGAACACTGTGTTATATACATGAAGCGCTGTAAGTTTATAACGAGGAGTCGCAATATTGCAATCTTGCCAAAACACAGTTAATGACAGTGCTGTACTGCAGACTACAGAAGGGGGAAAATAGTAGCCATTGGCTACGAAATGAAAAAAAGAAGAAGTGAGGGACAGCTTTTACAACTGGTATTATAACCGTTATCAGTTGCAACTCCAATGTAATTAAAGTGAAAAGTATATCGCACGGAAATAAAATATTTGTTATATCGTTACCTGATATCGAAATGTATAATCTGATATGCAAAATGATGTGTAAAAGTAAGTTGGCCTGAGGTTTCGATCCTAGGATCTAAACGTCAGGCCAACTTACATTTACACATATTCGTACACAGGCTCTTTAATGGATAAGCAGTTTGCTAACAGTTTTATTTTATTATGAAAAATAAAAAAAATCCTGAACGTTTGTTTCAAGTTTTCAATGATTACCATCTGCGAGGGAAAACTTCTGATCGAACGTTGTTTCAAAGGATCATACACAGTAAGTCAATGGCGCTTCTCCATTGACTTAACTATATGTGGGAGAAATCACACACGAGCGTGTCGCTGGAAATCAGACTTGCTTTAGTCGTTGGAGGTTAAGGAGCTACAGTAAGTTATTGGAAAGGGGTTATTTTAGCACGTATTGTACATGCAGACTGGGGAAAACAATGTTGCTTCGGGTTTTTCGCAAAAATATGCGTGAGAATGTTTGCCTAATCACAAAATACGTGGTGACTTGTTGATAGTTGAAAACTTTTCATTGTGAACTTTTGAAGTTGAAGGGTTGCCCTATTCCAATATCATGGAAAAGTGGGGAATCCCCAATTTCTGTTTGTTTACGGATTACGGGTTTTATCCCTGTGCGAACATGTTAATCTAATATTGTACATCGAGTATGAATGAAGGATGGCGTGGGATGCTTTTTTTCCAAGGTTTGTGCTTTTCAATTTGAAAGTTTATGTTAAAAAATAAAGGCCCTAATATAGTGTGTTATTTTGGATGTTTTTTTTTATTATAACCGTGCGTGTAAGAGTATGTACATACTGTAGCCTAGGCTTTGCCATTGATGAATGACAATGACAGTCTCCTAACTACAAGTGCTTTGAACCATAGATGAAATTTTGAGGAAAATCCCGGTAGTAGTTACGATACAGGGATTCATGTTGCAACACTACCGGTTGTGTGAAATTGGCACTACCGCACAGCGCTATCAACATACACAAGTTGAATTAATGTCACTTGGTATATATATGTATTGATCATGTAGTCAGTAGATAATCCCTATTGTTTTTGGTTTGGCTGTCATGCATATATTCATGAGTGGGCGGGATTAATGTAAAATTATGAAAATGTCAACATCTCTTCAACCGTATATCAGATTTAGTTCATACTTGGTAAGGTGATGTAACTAAATGCTGTTTGTAACAATAATTTGACTGCATCAATATTCATGAGTGTATTGGGCTCAGTGTGAAATTGTCAAAAACTGTTTGTAAACTTTATATCTCAACAAACACAAGTTGCATCAATGCTATACATGGTATATATGTTGATCATGGTCAGTAGATGATCCCTATTGTTTTAGATTCCCATCTCATTAATATTAATGAGTGGTTAAGGGATTACCATAAAATTCTGAAAATGTCAATATCTCTGCAACTGTATGTCCGAGTTAGTTTATACTGGTGTGGTGATGTACTATATATACTGTATATTGGTTGAAACAACAATTCTGACCTCATTATTACTCATGATGGGTGCATGGGACTTTATGGGAAATTTAAAAACAGCTTGTAAACATATCTCAACAACTGCAAGCTGAATCCATGTCATACCTAGTAGGTAGATGACCTGTGATGATTAGATTGTTTTTGGTTCCGATGTCATGAATATTAAGGAATGGCCAGGGATAAACATAAAATTTGGTTCATGCAGGTATGGTGATTTTGGTTCAAAATGAACACATTTTCATAACATTTCCATCTTTATGTCATTAATATTAATCAAATTGCAATTATTGGTCTTTAAACACAAGACAAGAACCAAAGGATCCATCATTTTCATCTTTCAAATATTAGGTTTGTCACACTACTTTCATACAATCAACCGTGTTGTTTTTTGTGTGCATATCTTAATCGGATAATCTCTGAAATAGTATACATGTCTAATTAGCTTCATACATATGTAATTGGATGATACAATGTAAGTACAGTATATAGATACAGTACATGCTTATGATATAAACAAAATATTCATTAATATAAATGCATGTAGCTGTTTTTATACTATATCACTCAATAGACTTTGTCTACATGATAACTGATTCCTAGTACCTTCCTTTATATGTTGTCGCATTGGTCAATACATAACCCTTCTTCATTTTGGTGTGCACATGTATGGCTTACCACACTATGAATATGTGTGGGCATCGGAACCACTAAATATTTTCGTTTCCTGGTTTAGACATGATGGGCCCTTAGGCTTTGGGGCCTGGGGATTTTCTCCTCTCAACCCCATGGTGTTGTGCATCTGTGAGCATCAAGAGTGTAACACAGTTGTAGGAGGAGGACTTGTGGATAAACTCAAGATGTGGATATTGAAACTTCTGAATATATTAAAGACCAACTATGGAGACAATTTTTTTTGAGGGGATTTTCCATTAATTTGGGAGTTAACATACCCATAATCAACATGTGCAAAAAATAATCTTCGAAAGCCTACTATAACCCATCAAAAAACGACCACGAAAATGGACATTTTGGGTAGTCACGTGACATGAACCTCTGGAATGTCTGAAAACAGAGATTGACCCAAAGGAGCCTCTGGTCACCGTGTGACGTCATTGTTTGTATACCGCGAAAATCAAATGCTGATATAGGCACTGTTTATACACAGATAGCGAACAATTGTACTGTATTTGACTTCCAATTTCGAGCGTTTGAAAAGCTGTTAGCTTAAAAAAGAACACATGAAGGTAAACAAATAGTTTTAAGACAATTTTAAGAAGAAAATTTAGTTAAATTGGTTATTTTATTAGCAAAATTTCCACTCAAATGGAAGCATCTTTTACAAAGCGTCAATAGGTCCGTACGGTACAATATACTGTAGAACATGCAAGCAGCTTGGCGATTCTGTAATACAAATTGGTCGCAAGATACCGTAAACTGAATAGACCTAAAAGATGCCTCATGCGTGATATGTGACGGGAAAATGGCTTACGTTACTGTCAATGAATTACCAAAAAGACACTAAACATAATCGAACAACTACGAGAAGACGCTGACCCGAATCGACCAGGGTAGCATACATGACTAAGCTTCAGCTGAACATAGTACTTACTCGTTTTAATATCCAAAAGTACAAATACAGAAAAGGTATCCTTTCAATAAACCAAATTTAGCAGTGAATATCCAAATCCACGTTTCTCGTTCAATCCTGGGCGAAATACTACCGTGACTCTGTGTAATTCCATAGAGTTAGGTCTAGTTGAAACAGGCCTTGACCAGTAACATCCCACAATCACAAGACAGTCACTAACGAAATAAAACCTCCGATCGCTACATAGAACCGTTTTTATTCAACTCCTTGGACCATGCAGATGCCGGAATAAACATAACGGACAATATAACACAAAGTATCACGAATTCACGATACTGGAATACAACAAATGAAATAGATAAATGCGATGAAATCCTAACATGACTATTTAACACATGCTGTGAGTTGTAACTCACTACATGTACTAACAATGCTACCCTAGGCACGGTATATACACGGTCATCTCTTACAGTTAATATTATACTGTCAATTGCGTGATATAATGTTACATGTAAGGACTTCCAGAGCTTGTTTACGAGGAGACTTGAAAGGGTCAATTTCACATTAGCTATGTCCGACACAGCTATCGACAGTATATAATTTTCGCAGAATGAGACATTTGCAGCATACACAGAGGCAGGGTCATGCATGTGGACTCATGGGCATGAGATAGTCCGAGTGCTGAAAAATCTTTCCGCGTTGATCTCACAAAATTGATCCAAAGTCTGCGGCGTTTTACGTCGGTTCTTTTACTCGGAAATCTAAAAAAGCTGATGCTTTTGTTGGGTGAGGTATAACTGCAACCTCCAACAACACAGAATTGTGGCATTTCGGGGGAAAAGGAGTAATATCGTTGATGTTTTTGGCAGCTCAAGTATACAACTTTACACACTAAAAGTATTGTTGTGAGTGAGGTATACAAACAGTGACGTCACATGGTCACCTGATGTCTTCGGAATGTTTCAGGAATGTCTGAAATAGGTTTCATAAAAAGGTGACTTTTCTTCCCATTTTTCACGTATTTAACATCCGAAATTGGTAAAGTTAATTACAGTAATTTCAGTGAGTTAAGGATTACATACATGCAAAATGGTGGGATTTTATGTTCATCGAAAAGTCTCCATAGTTGGTCTTTAAATTATAACAACATAGGATTTAATTGACTGTCTTTTAGGGTGGTGCCTTCATGTTAAATATTTCAGCAATTCCAGCTGGGAAAGGCATAACAATTTGATATTTCTTGCCCAAATGTCTAGTGTCTACTTTGCTAAAGAGTACAATGGACTGCATACAGTAGAGGATATGACCACTGTATAAGATGCTTGTTTATCCAAATTTCAACAATTCTGTCACAGTGTACCTTTTGATCAATTTTCTATACCTTGATTTTTCCATTTCCTGCTGCTTATAAAATTGATTACTAAATAATAAGTAGGAATAAACTGGACCTTATAAATATGTGCATGATTCTTTGTAACCCATGTTTTAAAGTCTGTTCATATCCATAGTGAATTTATAGCTCTTCATGTTTAAGATATGATGAGTAGTATATGTAGGCCTATGTTAACATATTGATTATTGATAGCTTGTGTATGAACCATTCATAAATTGTATATTTACAGCAACATTTCCCCTCCCTTGTCATAAAATATTCATAGGCTCTCCCAAATGGCCAATTATTTCCTGTTCAGAATTCAAAAGATTGCTTTAATATTCTAGTGTTGGCCATTATTGGCTCATTGTAGCAAAGATTTCCCTTTAGTTGGGACCACCTCAGGATTTCAGATTACATGTGGCTGCCACATTGGTTTGTTTGTGATAGGAATGAGAAATGCAATCCTTTCTTTGTGATAGCTAGAAAAGCCAAGTTTCTAGAGAGCTCTACTTCTCTACTTATTTGGCAATAGTCTTAGTTGATGTGCTAATTTCTATACTGCATGACTAAAAGACAGTTGATTTAACATATGAACATTGATAACTTATACCTTGTATACTCCATCCAAATTACAAGTACAGTACTTAATGCTATCCTTTATGTGTATTGGTGTAACGTTTCTTTAAGTTAAATGGTTACCTGGATAATATCTCTAACCTTCATAAAGTTCATATTAACAAATGTCATACCAAGACTGGCAGTATCTTGTCCTGGCTACATTAAGAGACAGTTCATTGAATATTGTATGAACTTAAATGAGTATCCTCAGTATTCCTTTCTGGGCTTAATAAATTAGCAGAGCAGTTCTTGTCTGGTACTCAAATCATTCTATGCTCAGTGTTTTCTTCAAAATTTAAACCAAAAACTTTAATAAAAGAAGAAGAAGAAGAAGAAAAAAATAGGTGTTGCCTCTCCTGTTAGAAAGTCGGTTGCGAAGATGAGCGGTGATGCTGTTGTTTTGTAACAATTTATATTTCACATCATCAAGGTCAATAACTTGTCACTGTTGCATAGGACCAAACTTAATGAAATGACATGTGCATCAGATCTGTGTATTTTTACATCATATTTGGATTGCTACAAGACAGTTAATGTTTGTCTGGTCCTGTGTATAGCACTGTAACTCAATATGGGCAGTACTTTCAAAGATTTTGAATGGTAACAAATCTTTTGTATTGTTAATTGTGAATTTGGAGACAAAATACATTTGCCATTAGTTGAGGCAGTTAATTGTAAAATGTAAACATCATTCAGTGTGAGTAATATAATATATGATATAAATATTTTTGAAAAGTCCTGAACCTCTGCAGGTATAGTAAATTACATCACTATTTACAGTACATTGCAGCTTCATAAAAACAAACCTCTGCAGGTATAGTAAATTACATCACTATTTACAGTACTACATTGCAGCTTTGTAAAGACAAACCTCTGCAGGTTTAGTAAATTACATCACTATTTACAGTACATTGCAGCTTTGTTAAGAAAAACATTTGTTCTGAATTTACAGCATTCACTCTGTCAGTAACAAATTCAGTGCAATGTATTAAAGCAATAAAACCTACTTTTGTTCAGTAAAGAAAATCTTAAAAGTTACTCAAAGTATGTTTGCTAACCAGACAGCAACTCCATGATCAAGACCCCCTGTCAGAAACTCTGATAGGATGAGAATATTGTGTTTACTTTAGGACTGAACTGCATTTAGTGGGGTGCATACTGGGCTGATTGCTACCCCTTGGCTAATGTGGTTCCCAACAAAAACTTATTTTCAGAAATGGTCAAAATTTGTTATGAGTCACTGCTTGTGGAATGCAGAATTTTAAATCTGTTTTATTTCATGAGGGAAGGATATCATACAATGGGGAATACTCCAGCTTTTCCATTATTGGTTGCCCACTGGGGTTTGTTCAAAGTTCAGTTACCTTGATATGTCATCAAGGGAAAGAACTATTTGTAAACTAAAGAGGAAACAGTACAACAGTAAAGGATCTCTGATCATGCTAATTATTGACCTGGAAATGGTCTGCCGTACTCTGTTGCTAGAGCAGTTATTTGTTTTGAAGATAATTCACTAGGAAAATTAATGGGAAAAAGAAGAATTGTAATCTATTAAAGCTTCACCCTCAACAAGTTTTATATCAAATTCAGTTCTCAACATTTCATTTTCCCATGCATTTTGGTTACTGGCCATATTGAAGGCAGGCAAGTAACCTATTCAGTCAAGTTGACATGGATGTTTGTATGTGTGCATGCCTGTGTGTACATGTATGTGGGTGTATGCGAGTGTGTGTATGTGTTGCCCGAGCTGTAAACATGATATTTGGGATGTGGCTTCACCATAATTAGTACAAGAACCTCATAGTATTGGGTGGAGGTCAAAGGTCATTTGGTGTCAGCAGAGGGCGAAATGTGAAAATCTCAGTAAGCTGTACAGAACTGAAGATGTAAGGAACTCATGTATGCATGGTAGGATAGCCTTGTAGTGTAAAGGGTTTACTCAATTTGGTGTAGGTCAGAGTTCATTTAAGGTCACCAGGGGTCAAAACTTGAAATCCTTGTAAACACGATATCTCCAGATAGGAACTGTATTGGCTCTGATATTTTGCACTTGGCTTTCCTATAATGAGTACAAAGATCATTTGGGGTCACACTCTGTAAAGCCTTATAAACACAAACCTTGTAAAATGATAGGTTACATTACATTACATTACTCATATTTGGCATGTGTCTTTCCTATAGTGGTTATAAGAATGCTATTATTTTGGAGGATGCCAAGGGTCATTTGGGGTCACCAGAGGTCCAAATGTCAAATTATCAATGGAGCTCATCAGGTTTACTAGTAGAAATGCAAATTCAGCTCTTTGTTGTTATAGTGACCTTGCAAAATAAATGACCAAGCAAAATAAAGGACTAACAAAAAACAATGTCCCTCTGTCTTTTTTCATTGTTGTAAAATTATGTCACATGATTCCCTGTCATCAAACCATGTAAGCCCTGACTCTGTTTAGATTTATACTGCTCCCAATCTGCAGTATCAACTTCAGCCAGTATTTAATGTATTTACAGGCAAGAAATTGCTGGGAGGGGTTTACCTCTGGTTTTTGTCAATGTGTTGAATGACAATGGAGTTGTGGCGCTATTCTGAGCCACTGACTCCTGGGCCGCGAGTACTTGACTCCAAAGTCTCTTAAGTCTATAATGAAGGTACTGAATGAATACCCAGTGTTTTGACCAGCCCTTTACTCTCTTGGCAAATTGTCATGCCTTGTGTATTTTCTACTTGCCTAAGCTAAATTTCACACTCCAATGCAAGCTTTAAAAAAAAAATTGGCGCTGCTACATAAAGTGACACTTGAACTTTTTGGCTAAAGGTGTCTCACCTCTTCCCTGGTTTGGCTGACTCAGCATTACTATATACCATTATTGTAGGCTATAGTATCTTTGGATGAGGCTGCAAATTACTAAATAATGTGAATATGTTTTTAATGTATTTTGGAATGACAAAATTCTGACTAGTGAAGGTTTATTCAAATACTGTAATTGGTCATGAACATGTCAGGCCCAATATTCTAAGTAAAGTGTATTCTGTGTGACATGGGAAACTCACTTTTGTTTGGCCTCCCTCAAGATCAAATTGATCATCTTCAGTGCGTCCAAAATGCTGCTGCATGCTTGGTCACCTTGACTAAGAAATCATCCCACATTGCTCCTGTTTTCTATGAGTTACATTGGTTGCCGGTTGGTTATAGAATTGTGTATAAGTTAATGCTCATTGTGTTCAAGACACTAAATGATCTTGCACCAGAATAAATAGATGCTCTTCTTACACCATATAACCCTCCTTGTGCACTCCGTTCCAGCAATATGTCTCTTCTCTGTGAACCGAGATCCAAACGTACATGGGGCATAAGGCTGTTTCTGTCGCAGCCCCACATCTCTGGAACTCATTTCCATCACAGGTTAAATCTTTTTTCAGTTAATCAGTACTAAACAGCTCTGAAGACTTATTTAATGTCACAAGCAATTCCATAATCTGCCAGTTCATTTATTGCATTGCCTGTGTTGCTGTTTACCTCATGTTATTTGATGTAGTATTTAAGTTTGTAGGATTAAGTCTAAAGTTTTGATTTTGTAGTAAGTTGTTGTTTTTGGTTCCTTGCTTTAGCAAAAGGAACCTATGTAGTCAGGTTGGTCTGTGTGTCTGTGTGTCTGTTAGTGCTGTGACCGATTAGCAATTTTACTAAATGAGTACTCGCAAATTTGATGCGAGCGGTTAGCGAGTAATCGCGATAAGTGCCGCTAAAAAATAAAAAAATCAAACTATGAAAGTTTTGTTACCTAAAAAATAAAAAAATTCGCGCAACTGGTACAGATGTAACAATAGTACGCGTCAACAAAAAATGTTCAATTCATGACAAGAAACATAGGAATTTTTCAGAAAAACACTTACAAAAAGGTAAAAACAAGGTAACTGGAAAAATCTAAAATAATTTTAAAACAGATTATACGGATGCGACCATACAGTACCGCTCACGTATAACTGGACATGTGTACGTGCACAGAATCGTATAAAGACGTATAAACACGTACAATCGCGTATGAACTCGTTGACAAACAAATTGCCGCGTAGACACCTCGTAAAATCCCTGTACGAGTTTATACGCAAGAAATGCCATTGTGCTCAATGAATAGGATTAAAGTCGCTGAAAGAATTAGTGAGATGTTTGTAACAGCCGTTTCTTAAATCGTAGTTTAAGAAGTGATATTCACCTAGCAGCGAAGTGTTTGCCGGCATAGAACTTATAACTGTTTTTCGTTAAATGAGTATCTATTCAGTGTTTCTTTTCCCGACTTTTTTTCAGTTGTAGAGGTTATGTTCGACGGAGTATAAGTTTACTTTGAATAGTTGGCAACATTTTGAAGAAATAATAAAGTATTACTAAGCGTTTCTTGTGTCAATTTTTTACATAATTTACCGTTGGTTCCAACAGAATGAAAAAGAAAAAAAACTTCCACCCAACGACTTTGAAGCAGGGCCGGTTAAAAACAAAACATGTTTCTCATCCGCGCAAGGGGCCTCCTGTTTCCTGCTTCCCAAGTCTCTATTCGGATTACAAGAAATCTAAGCTATCTTTTGAAATTATTTTGTAAAGGTTGCCACATATTCCAAACTAGTATTAGCGGATGGAAAGAAGAAAAATGGCCGCCCGTTTTTTTTCCAGATCTCAGTACGAGAAACATGTATTTTATTTGGATAGAAACAATTTCGTTTATGTGGTTAAATTAATATTTTCCTACCCTAGCTATATGTCGATTTCATAAAACCTTCATGAACACATACTTTTTGGTTCCTTGCTTTTTGCAAAGCAAGGAACCTATGCGTTCAACTTGGCGTGTGTGTGTGTGTATGTGTGTATGTGTGTGTGTGTGTATGTGACGCTTGGCTTGTGTACACGATATCTCAATAAGGAAATGATGTATCATGATCAAACTTGGTGGATGGATAGCCCATAGTAAGAGGAAGATCCCTATTGTTTTTGGTGCCCGCAAAGGTCACCAAAGGTCAGTTAGATGCCAAAAACCAATATATTAAAAACAGCAATAACTCCCATTGACAGGGTCCGACATGGTTGATATTATGGGAGTAGTTGTAAATGGGGTAAGGGATCGTTTCGAAACATAACGGTAATGTGATCGAAGGTCAACAAAGGTCAAATAATGATAAAAAACTAGTATTTTTGTGATAACTTGAGAACGAAATGTCCGTTAGGGTTGAGAGTTGCTTCAATGTTATCCAATTGTCGACCCGCATCTGGGTGACCTTTGACCTCAATTTGACCTCTGGTGACCTTTTCGTGTTTTGTGGATTTTTACAGTTTCTATGCTATTTTCAGATGTTAAAGGTACCTTCTGATCATAAATGTCAATTGGTTGACACCCGTGTGACCTTCGTGTGTGAAGTTATATGAGGTCAAAGTTAATTTTCAGACATTTAATGCAATAACTCCCAGTGCCAAGGTGTGATAAGGTTGATTTTTTGGACAAGTTGCAAATGGTATATAGGGGAATATTTTCAAACTTAACGGTCATGTGATCCAACGTCACCAAAGGTCAGCTAATGTTAAAAAAGTAGTATTTTGGGGGGAGAAAATGGGCAAAGAAAAAATGTTTAAATTTTTACAGTCATGCTCTATTTAGGTCTCACCGATCAAATATGTCAATTGGTTGACCTCCGGATGACCTTTGTGTGTGAAGTTATGTACATACAAGTTCAAAGTTAATTTTTAGACATTTAATGCAATTAAATTTCAATGCCAAGGTGTGACATGGTTGATATTTTGGAACAAGTTGTGAATTGGGTGGTGGAACATTTTGAAACTTAAAGGTCATGTCATCTGAGGTCACCAATGTTATCATATCTGTTGACACGCTTGTAGGTCTCTTATATTTCTTACATTTTCGACGCCTTATTTAGATCTCAAAAGTGACTTTTGATCAAAAATCCGATCACATTTTGTGATCACAAAAGTGTTGGCTATAGTGATGGTTACTTTATGGGAACATGTAGGACCACAATTACTTGGACTATTTGAGCCCAATCTTGCTTGATAATATTATGTGTATTGTCATATACCCCAAGCAAGGAACCACAGTGTCCTTGGGCTCTTGTTTGAAAATGGATTTTGAAGCTCAGTCAACAATTTAAAAAATGCTTACCGTTAAATACTGGCGTCAAACAATACATTTCGTATTTATTCCAATAAAGATCCACAAAGGATAAAAATGCTAAGTAGAGCTTACTTAGAGAGAAATAGAAACTGCATGTACATGGCCATTTGAAGTATCCAAATACTACCGTATTAAAAGAGATTGAGTTCACCGGAACACCTGTTTTCCTTACCACCTGAAGAAAACCTCTTTTGTAAAAAAAAAAGTCTTTTATAAATGATAGTACGTTATAGTACTTTACATTTGATGCAAAAGTTACTTCTACAACAGCTTCCCAAAATTTGTGTGTGTCGCAATAGGTTAAGTTTTAACCGCGCAGTACACTACCATTAATAATTTGCATATTACACCAAAATTTACACTCGGCGTCCAGATGGCGGGAAAATGTACCATCGTGTTCAATGTGTAGTGTCGTTCCCATGGTGCGATGAACTTGGGCAAGTTGCCAAGTTCGAATGTCGATGACCTACTTATGTTCCGTGACCAATGTCAATGGGAATTATGTGTGTAAAAACTCGGGTTTTTCCACGTGTAGAAGTTTTAAGTAAGCGGAGCGAATTTCGGGGCGGCTCGTTGATTGTGAGGAAGCACTTATCTAAGCATCAATATTTGTGAAAAATATCGTAAGGTTTTTCTTCAGAAAAAATTTCTGACTAGTAAATGGAATCTCATGTATTAAGAAGTACTGGGTCTAAACCTTATCATTCGTTTTGGGGGAAGTCAGATCTTAAAGTGCAAAATATTGTTTTTTTCATATACGGTTATCATGGTTTTTTTGCGAGGTGTATATGGCGTATCTTTCGATGTAGGCTGAGAGGTAGGATCGGCCAAGGCCTACCTAGTTCTCATAGATTGTTACCTACATTCAATTTAATGCTTAACGGGAGGAACTCGTATAAATAGTAACAGACTGGGGCACATTGTCGTAATTAATATAGTTTCCTTACTAAAGTTTTTGTACTGATTGTATCGATCGTTTGTGCTCCTAGTAGCGCTGTTTTCTTTGTTACTCTTATTCTTATCGGCTTAAGTATATGCTAACTCTGTGGTTGAATAGTTTGGAAAGTCATTAATTGGGCTTGGTGCGATACTGAGTTTACCGACTCTTTTCTTCATCACAGTTTATTCTAACCCATAGAAGCTCTGCTATGTAAAGCAGCTGCGATTGCGGTACAGGCCTAGCTATGGTTTTGTTGCGGTCCGCGGAACATGAATGAGATCGGTAACTCGTTTTCGAGTATATGAAAAGATTATACATGACTTTGAATTGCCGCGAAACTTGAGGTTATGTTTATTTCGTGTATGAATGAGATCGTTAACTTGTTTTCGAATCATCTAAAAAGATTATACATGACTTTGAATTGCCGCGAAACTTGATGTTAAGTTTATGATGTGTGTGTTTACATAGTCTCAAAAAAATTTTTTTTGTAAAAGCGATTACTCGCAAGAGTGTTTTTAGTATTTGTTTATCGCGAATTGCGAGCGGTTAGCGAGTATTCGCTAATCGGTCACAGCACTAGTGTCTGTGTGTGCATCTGTGACACTTGCTTGGGTACGCTCTATCTCAATAAGGGAAAGTTGGATTGAGGCCAAACTTGGACTATAGATCCGCCATATGGAGAAGGTGTGCCCTATTGTTTTTGGTGCCCACAAAGGTCACCAAAGGTCAGCTATGGTCCAAAAACCCAAAATATTAAAACTGCAATAACTCCCAGTGCCAATGTGCTACAAGGTTGATATTTTGGGACAAGTTGTGAACTGGTTAGGGGAACATTTTGAAACTTAACATTTATGTGATCCAAGGTCACCAAAGGTCAATTAATGTTAAAAAACTAGTATTTTTGCGATAATTTGAGAACGAATTGTCCGTTATGGTTGGGGGTTGCTTCAATGTAATCCAATTGTCGACCCGCATCTGGGTGACCCTTGACCTCAATTTGACCTCTGGTGACCTTTAACTTTTTTGGGGATTTTTACAGTTTCGATGCTATTTTCAGATGTCAAAGGTACCTTCAGATCATAAATATATAGGTTGACCCCTGTGTGACCTTCGTGTGCGAAGTGATATGGGGTCAAAGTTTTCGGTCAGAGTTAGGATGGCTGTATTGACTTGTCATGTTGTTTTTTGGAATCAGGAGATCAAACTACATCTGAAACTTAGGTCAAAAGGTCAAAGGTCACATTAGAAAAATTGTGCTTATTTTGGGAGAAAACGGGCGAAAAAGAAAATGTTTGGTTTTGATGCTAGATTTCAAAGTTACCTTCCGATCAAAAATGTCAATGGGTTGACACCCGGGTGAGCTTTGTGTGTGAAGTTATACAACGTCAAAGTTAATTTTCAGACATTTAATGCACTAACTCCCAGTGCCAAGGTGTGACACGATTGCTATTTTGGGACAAGTTGCAAATGGTATAGGGGAATATTTTCAAACTTAACGGTCATATGATCCGAGGTCACCAAAGGTTAAAAAACTAGTATTTTGGGGGGAGAAAATGGGCAAAGAAATTTTTTTTTGAATTTGTATAGTTTTGATGCTACATTCACGTTTCACCGATCAAAAATGTCAATGGGTTGACCCCAGGTGACCTTTGTGTGTGAAGTTATACAAGTTAATTTTAGACATTTAATGCAATTAACTCCCAGTGCCAAGGTCTGACAAGATTGATATTTTGGGACAAGTTGTGAATGGGGTGGTGAGACATTTTCAAACTTAAAGGTCACGTGATCTGAGGTCACCAATGTTATCATATCTGTTGACCCACTTGTAGGTGACCTTATATTTCTTACATTTTTGACGCCATATTCAGATCTCAAAAGTGCCTTCTGATAAAAAATCCGATCACAACTTGTGATCACAAAAGTGTTGGCTATAGTGTTGGTTACTTTATGGGAACATGTAGGACCACAATTACTTGGACTATTTGAGCCCAATCTTGCTATGATAATGTGTATTGTAAAATATACCCCTACGCAAGGAACCACAGTGCCCTTGGGCTCTTGTTAAGATATTGTATTGCGCCTCGAACACCTGTTGGTGGAGTTTGTGCGCATTATAAATCCACATTATTATCATTATTCTATGTAGAATCTAACAGTATCAACTCAAAGTGTATTCATTCAGCTTCTTTGATCTGCAATTGATGTTGGATGGATTGAGATTGATTGCTGGTCTGGGTATTTATCAAGTGGGTCTGGGTATTTATCAAGTGGGTGTGGGTATTTATCAAGTGGGTCTAGGTCAGTGTGGTGTTAGTTTTAGGGCAATAGGGTTAGAACAGCCTACAAACAAACAATTAGCATCCTTGGAAGAGGTGGCATAATTACCAAGCTTGGTCTACAAAAGAAAACAAGAAACCAAGCTTCAGGGAGACATTATGGCATCAAGAAAACTTAGGATTATACTTCTTATCAATGAGTGATAATTATAGGAGTTTCTAAGAGGGATAGTGGACTGACTTTGTTGCAAAAATTAAATGTGATCATTAGTGTTCAACCGATTATGCATAACATAAAATACCGATTACCGATTATTTTTTTCATAATTGTACCGATTCCGATTCCGATTATTTGAAAATGAGAAAATATCCCGTCTATACAAAATCGGCAATAAAGTCTGACAGCAACAGTTATTGTTGTGATTTTTCCCTGTTTCCTTTTGCTTCGTTGTTATACAATGCTCTAAGGTATCATTTTGTATGAACCAAATTACCTCTGGAGTTTCTCGGAAAGAAAAAAAAAAGTATTTTTTTTTTAATTTCCAAAATACAGAAATATGACATCCTACCTAGTCAGCACTGTGCTAAGGGAATGGCCTAACCACCTCGACGGGAATGTCACCTGTTAATGGCTTGAAATGGGTTAAGAATAGTTACTCAAAATATCCATCTCAAAAAGTATCTCAGACAAACCATCCATCTTCAATCTTTACCAAAGTGTAAATTTTAATGACATATTGCCTTCATTCCGACATTATTTTGTACTTATTTTCAGTATTATACCGTTTAAGGACAAATAGAAATGTTACGAATTTGAAGTTAAACATACCTATTCGTTACCTATTTAACTCCATTCAGGTTCAATTAGAAAATGTAAGCTTAGGCCAATCAAACTGAAAAGCAAATTTTATCATCGTATCTTCTTTAAAATTACTCTAAAATGTAATACCAGATTGATGTAAAGAAATAATAACAACTAGAAACTACTCCAATATAAAATATAACATTCCCTCTTTAAGACATATCACTTACAGTACCTTACAAACAAATGCCGATTTCCAGCAAACTGAAAGTTGTAAACTAAGCTACGCATTTTTTTTTTTTTTTTTTTTGCAAACCGATTGTTAGGCTACATTTCCCATTGACTTAGAGTGGTTGTTAGGCTAACATGTGGTCGAAGATTGCAGTTTCCGTGGATATTTTTATTTTTTATTTGCGACACAACTGGAGCGAATAAACAGATGGCAAGGTTAGATTTCCATGCAGTTGACTTAGTGTGAAGTAAGGCTACCATGTGGTTGGAGATTTGTGAGGATTTTAGGTTATTTTCGCTGGTACTGAAATTGCTTCGTGCAGGCCGTAATTTGCCACGGGAAATTCCCGGTGATTGTGCGCGACCCTCTCGCACTGCTTCAAATTTGATGAGGGATGTGAAAACTGTTTGTGTGATTCGCGCTGCAACTGCAATTCCTAGCTAAAGCAAACGCATGTAACAATTAATTTTACACAGACACCTGATATAACGAGGGCGATTTACTTATATTTCTTTTTTCTTTTTCGCACTCGTAATTGTGCTTTAGGAGGTCTTTTTAGCACTTGCGAGGGCGAATCGCCCATCGCCCCCGCTTATTTCTGACCCTGTCCAGCACATTCGTTAATTCGCGAAATTGGTATTGCTGCTATGCTTACTGTGCCAAGAAATATGAAGTCACTAACCACGAGGGAAGCAAAATCGGCGACCCTGGCAGCCTAATTTGATGAAAGTATACACTGTGAAAGACGTATCGAGTGTGTCTTATTTTAATATTTCGTAGTAAAAGAACAAACCTAATACATCAGTTGATATTTTCAACTTCCATATGTTTTTGAATAATGATATTTTCACCTTCCATATGTTTTTGAATAATCGGTATCACATAACTGGTATTCCACGTAATTTTTACCGATTCCGATTATGTTCCGATTATGCAATATTCGTACCGATTCCGATTCCGATTAGGTTAATCGGTTGAACACTAGTGATCATTGCTAATTGTGATCATTTATTAGCGGTGCCAATATATGTGTCATTACTTAACCTAGTCATCTTGGCATGAAATATATGCATCAAAACTTGAATTAATGTAATACTTTGCCATTTTACATGCAAAATAATTGTAATCAGATGCAGGTTCACTGCAGTTGTTAGAATGAATTTACTTCGCTTCTCGCTTACCTGTCTCCTCACAACCGTAGCACCACATTCCTCTGTGCCTAGAATGTCCTGGTAACCTTTTAGTACAGTGCCTAACATTGTAAAGCTGTAATACTTTTTGCAAATCTTTCGAGTAATTGGTCCCTATCTCTCATGAAATGATAAATGTATCTAAGCTTAGGTCTGCAGTGTAGTATAGTTTCAAAGAAAATTTACGGTGTAATGTTTTTCTTTGTCTGAATTCCCTAAACTTTACGGTCTCAGCTATTATTCATCAGTAAGAGGGAGCTTTAAGCAATGTTTGTCTTGGCTGGTTTGGGCAATGTAGGAAGTAAAGGTCAAAGGGTTATGTAAGGTCATTTGAGTCTCTGCAGCATTGATTTGCTGCTTGTTTCAATCCAGTAGTTCCTGACATCAGATAATAGTCTGTTTGCATCTTTGTCCCTTTGCCTCTAAGTCTATAATGAAAATGTAATAAATATATTGATAAGTACTCAACGGTGGCATGCAGCTATTCTTCAGGATCAAAACATGTTCTTTCTGCATTGTGGAATCAGGAAACACACAGTATGTAGATAAATGAAAATTGTGAGTTCCAGGTATAATGTATGTCTGACATAAAATCTCATGGAAATGCTTTTAGTGAGCACTGCTATTGTGTACCAAACTGACATTGTGTGATGTTCAATGCAGCCTTGTGTTTGCCCTGTGATAGATTCAGTAAATAAAGTTTGACAATTACTTGGACAGGTTGGCTGCTGACATTGACACCTACCAACCAGGAAGGTCTTGTCAAAACTCCCCCTGCATACAGCATTTCAGTTATCGATTTCCTCAGCCTGTTTGCCATGGTAATGAAAGTATTTAACATTGGCCTCTACAGGTATCAGTGTTTTGAATAAGAAATTTCAGATTCTAAATCACAAGCCATCAGTTTGCAGTCAGGAAATTGTTTTTCCCCCAGCTTATATGAAAGAATCTTTCTTTATATTGAATGATTAGAGATTGAGCCAGTGGTATGAGCAGGTAAGATAGATATAATAGGTAATCCAGAACAAAGATCACATGAAATGGATGGATGTATTACTGAAATAGCCTCAGTGAGGCTTGTGGTATAGTTTGATGTGATAGTGTATAGAGAGTTAAGTAAATATCATTTATTATGAATATAGATGTGTAGGTAGAAGGCTTTCAGCACTAACATATGTAGGTTTGACTGAATGTACAAGTAAAGTCAGCTTTGTAAAGGAATAAAAACTGCATGCTTTTTTAGTTTTTTTATTCCTTGCCAGAGGCAGAAGGAACATATGCGATGGTGATGGCGCTTGCAAAAATCCTATTCTTTTCTGTGGAGTTAAATGGCCATTTGGGGTCAACAGCTCTAGGTCAAAGTCTGAAAACTTTGTAAACATGATAACTCAAAAAGTACATCTTTGTGAACATCATACTTATTGATGTAGAACCTACTTAGTGAGTGCAAGAACCCTATCAAAATTGGTAGAGGTCAAAGTTCACATGATGTCAAAATGTGTCAAAGTATGTAATTTTTGGAAACATGTTAACTCCAAAATTAAAGCTACAATGAATCTGTGAGTTCATGTTATGATTTTCATGTAGTGAACATACAGTAGTTTGGTCAATTTCAGTTCAGTTTAGTGAGCAGACCCAATAAAAAATAGATGTAAAGTGATCTTTTCTGCTTCAAATAGTTGATACTCTTGTGTTGGGTACTTGAAACACACTCAAGGTAGTAGCCCTTATTGGTTTTCACCCTCTGAGCTTTGAGAAAGGAACAGGTTATCTCAAATGACCTCAAAATTGGATCAAGGGATCAACAGGTTATCTCAAATGGCCTGTCTTTTTTCATGATCCATCTAGAGTATAATGTTGCGAACCAATGAGAATTGAGGTTTTAAGGTTTTATGGTAATTGGTGCACTTCTTTGCTCATTTTCAAGTTGACATGATATGATCTTTAAATACTTAAAACAGCCCTGGATGTGTTAGTAAGAAAGGTATTATAGCATAGCATATATAGCATAGCTTATAGCATATAGATTCCTTTTAAGTAAGGTTAATATATCTTGACACTTTTGTTTCACTGCTAACACTTCCATAGTACCTCTGTCCTCTCAGAAGCTTAGACAATGGCCTACATCATCAGCTAGACTTAGCTAAGGGTTAGAAGATCCACATTTGTATGAGGATAGTGTTATCACTTGTTGAAATTGACAGTTTTTGACTCAGACTTTAAACTACCGTACTTTGAATAAAGAGTTTTTCAAATGAAAGTTATGAGAAATGTTTAAATTCTTTTCATCTTTTAAGAGTTGCTTGTAATCTTTTCTATGTTAGATTATTGTTTAAAGAAATAATTCATAGTACATTTTGGGGTTTGCTAATTACTACAAGTGAACAGCCACTTAAAAGCAATAATCCTGTGACCTTAGGTTTAAACCAGATGATGTGAGTATTGTCTCTTGCCAATTATTTTTACCTTGTTATAGGAAAACACTAACCATAGACAAGAAAAATGAGCAACAATAGCAATGAACATTAATTGTTGTGTGGCTGTCTCATTTATACATGGCTGGTTAAAGCAAACTTGATGTTCCATTTCAATGTTTCATTTGATCTTATAACCAATTTATTGCATTTCTACCAATATTTGATCTTATAACAATATCGCATTTCTACCAAATATGGTTAAATGTTTTAATAATTATGAAAGATTGGTGCATCCTTTTTGCAGTCATATTTGACAGCTACCTTTTCTATTAGAACTTTATTGACCATGCTAAGGATATGGACCTTTTCATTGTACCATGAAAATAAGCCTGATGTACCCATTTTTTTGAAGCCTGGTATTGATTCCCAGTGTTTTTATATGCATTCTGTAACTTGACTGCTGGTTAAATCTTTGAAGATAACCAAAATTGACAGATTTATCAAAGGCCTTGTTTGAAAATAGCATGTTTTTCTTTGTGAAGAAAGCAGATGGGCTAGCATTGGGGTAGCTCACCATGGATCTGTCCTGTGTCATGACCTGATGACATCACCAGGGGGGCCTTCTGGAAAAGACCCATGTAATATACTAAAGAGGAATGTACTGTTAAACATCTCAAATGTATTCAGGGATTTGTCATAATATCCAGGGATAGTTCATTCCCAGCAAGGGGCTACTGAGTGAACTGGTGGGTGAAATTTGTCTCTAAGCATCTTGGTCCTGTCATGTTCCTTTAGGCCCTATCATATCCACAGAAAATAACAAGCCCATGGATGTTGTTTCATGCTGTTGCCATAGTTATTTGAAGTCCAATTTAAAGGCTTGGTATTACAGAAATATTTATTACTTAATAACATGAGTGTGTGATGACTTGTGCCAAAAGATTGTTACAGATCTAAATGATCAATGTGTGCTTGAAATGACTATGAGAACATGAAAACTAGACATAACACAAAGAAATTATAAGAATGTATGCACAAACAAAGGAAAAAGATAAGAAAAAGAAAGGTCGTTGAAGGTCACCATAGGGCAAATTCTGAATCCTTCTAAACTGAAAACTAAACAATAATGCTTGGATGAAGTTCATACTTGGTATGTTGATCCACTGGAGTATCTCTATTGTTCTCTGTGGAGGTAAATGGTCATTTGAAGGTAGGGCTCCAAAGACTGAAAGCTATGCCGGAGAAGATAACTTTAAAACTAAAGGGCAGACTTTAAACCTAGTATGTTGATTAATCTCATTGAGAACTATAACTAGACATTCATTCTGAATGCAATCATCAAATAATCAATTGATAACAATGGAAAATATTATATACAATCATTTAGAAGGCATAGTATAGCAAGCATTACATGGGTGTCTTAAAGTTGATCTTAGTAAGTTGATGAAAACTTGATTATCCGAACTTTTTGAATATTCGAACTACCTGCAGTCCCAGTTCGGATAATTAGGGTTTACTGCATATGGATCTACCATATTGAGCACAAGAACCTTGTGTGAAGTTCACATTTGACAAGGATAGAATCACTACAGTTTCTGGTTAAACTTTCTGTTCAGTATTCATCAAAATTATATGTGAAATGGATTGTCATTGCAATATATGCAAGAAAACGATCTTCCCACCATCACATTGTTGATTTTCTTGACTTTCTCTGAATTTGTAGTAATGATATACATGTCTGCAGTAAGTTTCCAAGTATAGCATTTTACCAGTATTGCCATTTACCAGTATTGCCTTTACTGTTCCAGTCAAAGGTATATATACTGTACAAGAGAGCAAATCATAGATAAACTAGTGTTTAAAGTGTGAAAGGTGTTCAATTTAGAGGAAAGTGACCTTGTTGGAGAAACCTTAGTGAAAGGTTGAAGGTTTACATATTCACACATGACCAGATTTTTAAATGGATTAAGTTAGCTCTTTAGTCTCACTTCTCCAGCTATTGCTTTTCACTGCATAAAGGTATTATTAGCTCAGTGTGCTAGGATTGATACAAATCTTGACTCCAGTTGGAAGAGTGGCTACTCATATCATTCAAGGTAGGCCACAAAAGGTATTGGTGGTAGAAAAAGCTAATGCTGTGGCCCTGGAAAGTAGTCATAAAATCTAAGTTAATTAGTACTGTTGAGTAGTGTTCTCTATCACTGTGGTCATGTATGATACAAAAAAGACCAAAATCAGTGTTCTCTATCACTGTGGTCATGTATGATACAAAAAAGACCAAAATCAGTGTTCTCTATCACTGTGGTCATGTATGATACAAAAAAGACCAAAATCAGTGTTCTCTATCACTGTGGTCATGTATGGTACAAAAAAGACCAAAATCAGTGTTCTCTATCACTGTGGTCATGTATGGTACAAAAAAGACCAAAATCAGTGTTTACACAGGTCCAAAAATCAGGAACCAGGTACCGACAGCCGTTACCCGTCGGGTATCCGGGTACCCAGAAAAAAATTGTTTACCCTCGTGTATCACGATTTTCAAGAAATTACATATTGGATGCTATAATATATGAATTATATTCTCTACTGACAATGTTTTCATGTTCAAATACGTAGGTGTAAGATAAGGTATAAAACCTTCCTCAATAATTTCTATTTGCTTTTGTTTCTTTCATTAACTTGTTAATAACTTCATATAATTAACATCACTACTAACATCGCACTGCTGCCGCTGCTTTGGCTTGCTCTCCACGAATATTGGATCAGACCATATAAATATCCAATTTAGCTCTTAAACAGTTGTTACTACTACTATCTATTATGCAGGCCCAGGTTTCGCCGCGAGATTGCGCGAATAAACGATTAGTAAAAAGCCACTTGCGATTATCATTTTTTAGTTATCCCGTCTATAATCCATAAACATCTCGTAAAATTCCTTGTCAGCCTTTCCTTCTATGAAATAAAGGAATGCATAAATAATAATTTCTTCCACATGGTAGCCTAACACCAGACTAAGTCAATGGGGTAATCTAGCCTAGCCATCTGTTTATTAGCTGAAATTATGACGCAGTTATAAGATATCCATGGAATGCTTTCGTTATTGCTGTTATCTTCGACCGCATGGTAGCCTAACACCACACTAAGTCAATGGGAAATCTGCCTAACCATCGGTTTGCAAGTTAAAATTAAAAAATCAAACTTTGCGTAAGCTACGGGTAATAAATTAGGAACCGGGTAGTATCACGTCGGGCGGGTACCTTCGTTATTGCTGGTATCTTCGACCACATGGTAGCCTAACACCACACTAAGTCAATGGGAAATCTGCCTAAGTGTCGGTTTGCCAAAAAAAAAAAATCACACTTTGCGTAGGATTCGGGTTATATATTAGGAACAGGGTAGTATCACGTAGGGCGGATACCCGGATATCCCGTGCAAACACTAGTGTTCTCTATCACTGGTCATGAATGATACAAGACCAAAATCAGTGTTCTCTATCACTGGTCATGTATTATATATCGGGCTTGTCATCAGATTATGGTCAGATCATGAGGTTGCAAACAGATCATGGACCAGAAACCTATATGAAGGAACTCCTGCTTATCATGATCACAAGTAGGCACAGGATCTGTTCGTGAGTGTGTTAACAGAACACAGTCAAAGATACATTCATGAATGCTCTTGTGAACTGATAACGTGATAACCTGATAATGTGGGTGGTTCTGTCTCCATTGCTACTACATAGCGATACTGCATCTCACTGTGGGGGTTTCATTATGTAGTGGCCAATGGCCACCACTACTTTTAGAAGTTCATGCAAGTCTGGCCCACCATGGCCAAACAAATTAAGGTTTTTTTTAACAAACATGAGAATGAATTGGACCAAGTGAGATCGGAAGCGCCATCACTAACTGCAATAGTTTTAGTAGGCTAGGGTTATTCACAATTGAGAGGTTAGTTCTTAACATAATGAATATATGCAAAGTATCTACTATCTTTCTACATGCTAAAAAATACTCTGTTGTGACATGGAAAATTAATGTCTCTCATCTAAGTTCTGTGCTTTTTCAAAATAAAATTACCACTATGTAACGACTACTCTCTAAGCACCTACAACATAGGAGCAGTGGAGTACAGGCTGTTTACATCTATGACCCTGGATGTAGTATGGTATAGGCCACAATTTATAAAGAAGCAAAAGTGGACCATCAGAACATCTGGAGACAACCTGGCAAGTTTGTTTAATAAGCCTGAATATACTTACCTTTGGTGTGAACTAGAGGTGAATGGTAGGGCACTGAGGAAGTCATCTCACCAAGGGGAAACAGAAACAAGAAATAGGGGCCAAAATAGTACCCTGTTACATCTAGGACTTGCTTGGAGTAATTTTTTTGTGGGAAGGAGGAGGGGGCACAGGGTGGGATGCTGGAGATGGGATCACAATTGTTGGCTGTTGTCCTTCCTGGGGAAGGGTAGAACAAGTTTTTATTTTGGGGGAAGTCCTCCATGCTCTCCCTGCCCCTGCTCCTCAGTCAAGTACATCAGAGATGCTACTAAGGAATTATCAATATCTAACATTTTGTGAGCAAAAAAAGGCATCAATATGTGATAATGCACCCCTCAGGCTCAGATCACCAGATGATGCACATTGCATGTGAATGCACCAATGATCATATCTCAAGGGACCAGTGGTTTTGTATGAAGAGCGCATTATTCCATTGAACACAGTGTATGTGAATATTTGTTTTTGAAGTTGATATCTGAATGCTATTCATTTCACTATTGCACTCTTTTCTGGGAAGATACATGCTCATTATAAATCATTGTTATTATAATGATGTAGCAGAGGGATTGAGTATGACGCACTTCCAAATTATGAAATCTATAACAGGAATAGAAAAAGTGAAGCCAAAAGAACAATGTTATTTTGAAAAGGCTAAAAAGCTACTGTATGTCCAAAGCATCAATATCAATGGAATTCTTTTTGTGAACTTACTTTGTATTAGACTATATTATGTGTGTCCATTGTAATGAAATAGTGAATGAAAGAATTATTCTCCTGAGAACTGCCTTATTGTACTTGTGATATCTGGGTTAAAACATAGGATAGTAATATTGAACTCATTTAATATTGTCCATATGAATTCAGGATGCACTTTGCTCTTGTAAGGTAGACTGCATCATAATATGTCGTGGTGTGGTGCCATTTTACTTGAAGATACTGTCATGGAAATTGCCCATAATTTCGTCAAGATTTTGTCAACATATGAACAGTGTGGAGACATGGTTACATTGTAAAGGGTATATTTGTAGACTAATACAGAATTGTTTTCGACAATGAATCAACTTTGCCAGTTCAAAGTATCTAAGTGCACTGTTTGTTATTGGACACCATTCTACTAAAAGTGGTAATATGTTCACACCTAAAATGTATTTTACAATGACATATGCTCTAATTTAGCCCCCCCCCCCCAAAAAAAAGAGAAGCACTTACATTTTCAGATGGATTCTACTTACAGACATATAGTACAACCATTAAAAGTACTTTGCCCTTGTGACTTCTTAGCCTTAGGCCAATTTGGTTTAGTCTTGTAATTGGCTCCCAACTGTTCAGTGGAGTTTTGGTATGTGCCACATGTACTGGTTTGCTGATTACCTAGTCCTTCTACGTTGACAAATTTGAATTACATGTTTGAGGGTAAACATGAAGGTAGGAATACCAGTGGACTTCACCAGAGACAAACTTTTAATCCAGAATGGCATCTAGGATGGTACTTTGTATGTAGACATGTTAAAGTGATTCCGTGTGTACCGAAAAGGAAAACAAAACCAAGATCAAATTTGATCTCCTCTTTTTCTTCATTTTTCAATGTACCACCGGTGTTGTTCATGCAAATGACAATGATAGTAGTTAAAACTAATGAAAACGGCATAAAATAGGTAAACTTTTGAAAGCATTTTGAAGAGACGGTTCTCATTATAAGAGCTAGACCCAGCCTAGATGTGAGTTTAGTTTGAATTTGCAACACTAAACAGCAATGGTGTAAATGGTGCAAAATTGATCCAATTTTGATCGTTTTGTTTCAACAGTGTTAGTTTTTTACACGTGGGAATTGTTATTCTTATCTTCTACGCGGTTACCATCCTTCTACATCATTTTTGAGCAGTTTTCAGGTAGTTGTAACCTTTCCTAAAAAGTGCTATTTTGGATAGACTTTATTAGTGAAAGTTGTCTACTTCATTTTTTATCCTTATGTTTTATCTCCATATGTATTGCATATTAGGACACGTTACGTTACTAATGCTATTTCCCATATTATGCTGGGTCAGACAGACCTAGAAAGAGACACAAATCCTCCTCTGACAGCCAACTGACCATGGAAATGTTCAACCAGCTCAAGGACTTGCTTGTCACATCCATCGGTCAAAGAGACATGCCTAACCCAGACAAATCGGGTCAGGGTATGGCTTCTAGACCACAGAGCTCACAAGAGCTACCACAAGGAGAGAGCCAGAAGGCCTCTCAGCATTGGACACCCTAGAGTTTTGGGAAGGATTGTACTCCCAGACCAGTTCTCTTCAAGGAGATGAAAAGAATTGAATCAGAGGACTCAGACGACCAACTCTCACAGACACCGAGTGGCCAAAGGAGGGCTTCAGTGAGCGTTTCAGGTAGTCAGAAGGGTAGTTGGGTATTTCCTGAACCAACCCCACCGACAGTACCTGCTGTGATCTTAGTGGACCCACCTTACAGCATATGCCAAACCTTGGTCAGCTTTCCAGAGAGTTCCTCACCCAGGTTTTCAGAGTGGAAGAAGATAGTAAAGACACAGGGGCGCTGATGACACTACTCAGTCCAGTCTCCATACTGATGTACTCAGTCCAGTCTCCATACTGATGTACTCAGTCCAGTCTCCATACTGATGTAAAGACACGGGCGATGATGACACTACTCAGTCCAGTCTCCATACTGATGTACTCAGTCCAGTCTCCATACTGATGTAAAGACACAGGGGCGATGATGACACTACTCAGTCCAGTCTCCATACTGATGTACTCAGTCCAGTCTCCATACTGATGTACTCAGTCCAGTCTCCATACTGATGTAAAGACACAGGGGCGATGATGACACTACTCTGTCCAGTCTCCATACTGATGTACTCAGTCCAGTCTCCATACTGATGTAAAGACACAGGGGTGATAATGACACTACTCAGTCCAGTCTCCATACTGATGTTCTCAGTCCAGTCTCCATACTGATGTACTCAGTCCAGTCTCCATACTGATGTAAAGACACAGGGGCGATGATGACACTACTCAGTCCAGTCTCCATACTGATGTTTGATCAGTCTCCAAGATGGTCATCTGTGAGACAACGGAGCTGATGGACTTGGTTCTAGACTCACAGTCCTGGTCCACAAAGGTGGTGAAACAACATTTCCACAACTTGTCACTATTAGAATAACATCTCTTTGCTGGACAATTCGATACCCATTCCTAACAAGAAGCCGAAAGAGGCAGGTCTTTAAGAGAATCTGTTTTTAAACTCCCCATGGCATGGCAACAAATGGACCCCAGAAATCCAGGGAATTCCCTAAAGAGCCAGGAAAAAAGTTATACCGGTATACAGAGCTACAGCAAAGAACAATGTAATGAGGACAAGGACTAACCAAGAAATTCCAGAAGAGTAAGAGGTTCAAACTGCGGCAACGCTCCTACAGAGGTTACTGCCAACAACAATGCCCCTTGGGATGCCCACCCCACCGGGCATACGCCGGTGGGCGGGAGACTTATGCGATTCGCCTGTAGAAGGGACCTTTTGGATCCAGGTCCATGGGTACTGGAGGTCATCAGCTTCAGCTACTCCATAGAGTTCACCTCCAAGCAAGCGATCAGAAAGGTCCACCCATCCGAGAACCAGATTCTATCAGGTCATCATTCTTCCTGACTCCGAAGAACGGAACAGACGTATGTCTGGAGGCCCATACTCTACTGAAAGCCCTTGAACAAACATTCCATAAAACCAAAGTTGTTCCAGATGAAAACACTTTTCTCAATTGTTCCAATCCTAGAAATGGGAACAGGGACCATCTCGTTGGATCTTACTCCCAATCAAGAGGGATGACCAGAAGATTCTAGCCTTCCAGTACATGGGAGTGGATTACCAGTTTGTGGCGCTACCACTGGGCATATCCTGGGAGTGGATTACCAGTTTGTGGCGCTACCACTTGGCATATCCACGGCACCAAGTGTCTTCACCAGGGTAACCATGTTTACGAAGGAGGGGCATAATACTATTCACCTACATTGATGACTGACTGATTGTCTCAAGATCGGAAGAGGCCTCAAAGAGAGACACATACTTCACTGTTTACCTCCTAAAGGACCTATGCTGGATAATAAATTAAAGCAATTTATCTGTACACACCAACCCAGCCTCTAACATACCTAAATATCTTGGTGAATCTTGGTCTCATTTTTCATGGTTTGTCAGAAAAGCAGCTAAAAACAAAGTTCCTTTTTTTTTAAATGAACAGTTTTATGTACTTCCTTTTTTTGAAACACACAGAATCATTTTAATGTAGACAATCATCTTGAGTATTGGCTTCTATGTATATCATCTTTGGTATGCAATGAGTTTAAATTATCAGCATGGGAACTGTTATTTATCATGCAGCAAAGTGGTTGTTAAACACTTGTTGGCATATATAGTCTATATACATGTAGACATAGTATCTGGCAATAATAACTGGAGACCAAACCTCCAGCTGAGATGGAACATTAAACCAGTCAATGTTGATATCAGCATTTTCTTCCTCTCTGAGGTGCCTCTCTATCTGAATTTCTTTCTGCCTTCTCCCCAATAAGTGTTGTTTTGTGGGGGAGTTGATATCTGTGCTAATGTATTTTTGACCAGTCAAATGTCAGCAAGGATGTTTTCCCAACCTCAGGGTTAAGTGTACAGATAAGTGACATCAAATATGAGATTTACTAAACATAAATGTCAAAGGTGATCTTTTAGGAAACTCACTTCCTCATTGAATATGTACAGAAACTCATAAACAACAAAGCTTTTGCCCTCTCACTTATTTGATAGTGGCTCTTTCAGCTTTCTAAATCAGACAAGAGTACTTGTCAACTTGTTGTGACAAGTTAATAATTGTGTTCCTGTCATTGCTGATATGAGACCTAATCTGAAGTAATTATATGATGTTGGTTTACATAATCAATGGCTGACCTACATTATTTGGCTAGAGTTTGTCTGTAATCACTCTTAGGCAACAAGTGTAATTTAAATCTCTTATTGAACAAACTACAGGTTTTGCATCGTGAAATTTTGAAGTACAGTACAACTTTCTGTTGTATATACAGTGCAACACGTGGTGCCTTTTTTATTGTGCAGCAGCATTCTTAGCTATTGCTTTTAAAACTAGCTTTTCCTGCATTGTTGCTGCCATTGGCTGAGCAAAATATGAAGAATTAAATCTAGCCTTGTGGAGATCTTGCTTAGTTATATCTATTACACAAAACTATTACACAAAACTAGGTTAAAGCCTCATTATGCATTCAATCTTGATGGTCTAAAAGATCTTTTTTCCATTACTATTGTGTTGTAAAAAGTAACACAATCATGATGATGTACCTTTGCCATTTCGCAGAGGGATCCTTTATTACAGACAGACCATTTGTGCGGTTGAAACCTATCCATGATTAGAACTACACACTTAGCTGTACGTTCTATCTTTCAGTTTGCAACAGAAATTACTCATTAGTTTTATTGTACTAGCTATAGCATCCTTACCTCATTCTGTTGGATACCATCATCTTTTGCATAGGAGAAAAATATTTTTATCTAGGTTAGCATGCCATGAGACAAAAAAAAGAAAAGTATAATTTACAATAGGATATAAAAGTACACCAAAGTTAGCATTTGACCCAGTTTAAGGGCATATTAACACTCTGTTGCTTGCATATTATATAATTTTTGCAACGGTATTAAATACTTGCCATAGGCAGGCAAGTAAGTGGGTGGGTGTGTGTATGTGAAGCCCTAGCTTGTAAACATGATATCTCAAGATAGGTATCATCTGCAGTTCTCATATTTGGCATGTGGCTTCCCCATAATTAGTACAAGAACCCTATTGTTTGGGTGTAGGTCAAAACCTCATTTGGGATCAGCTCAGAGGACAAACTGTGAAAATCTAAAAAACTGTGTCTCCAGAACCTGAATATCAAAGGAGCTCATATATGTATGGTATGATAGCCTTATGTGGTGGAAATGTTTTACACAATTTGGTGTAGGTCTGAGTTCATTTAAGGTCACAAGGGGTCAGAACTTGAAATCTTGTAAACACAATATTTCCAGATAGGAAAGTTTATTGGCTCTCATATTTTGCATGTGGCTTCCCTATAATATGGTCAAGAACCTTATTGTTTTTGGTGGAGGTCAAATAACATTTGGGATCAAAGGTCACACTTTGTAAAGCCCCAACCTTGTTATCACGAAATCCCAACATAGGTTACATCACATAGCTCATATTTGGCATGTGTATTTCTTATAGGTCCAAATGTCAAAATATCAAAGGGATCTCATCAGGTTAAGTATTAGAAATGCAAATTCAGCTCTTTGTGTTAGAGTGAGCATGCAAAATAAATGATCAAGAACAACATTTAACATCTGTCTTTCTTATAGTGAGTATAAGAACACTATATTAATGGTCATTTGAGGTGAGCAGAGGTTCAAATGTCAAAATATCAAATGGATCTCATCAGGTTAATTATAAGCAAATGCAAATTCAGCTCTTTGTGGTAGCGTGAGCATGCAGAATAAATTACCAACGACAATGTCCCTCAGTCTTTTTTCATTGTTGTGAAATTATGTCAAATGGTTCCCTGTCTTCAAACCATGTAAGCACTGACTCTGTTAGATTTATACTGCTCTTCATCTGTAGTATTAACATCAGCCAAGGTAACCAGCTTGCATACTAATTTTTTGTGTGTATATATGTAATGTATTTAAAGGCAAGTTTCCCCTCTGGTTAACAAATGTAAGGAGTGAAACAGGGAAGAATTAATTTTGTTTTATAGAGCAAAATGCATCTCTGCACGTGTATTTTCTATACATAGAATCCACAGAATTTTATGATAAGAGACAAGGTTCATAGCCTTCCATCAGTTTCCCAAGATTTGAACACTAAACTAAAAATTGAGGTTATGATAAAGTGCAACCACCCTGTCCACGAGGATCAGTTTGTTAACAGTATGTAATACCAAATTAGATTTATATCATGACCGTAACAATGGTACCGTTCATGACATTATAATGTACCAAGCAAGGAGCTGCTGCCCTATTGTGTGGTTTGGACATGTTGCATTCTTGATTCCTTGCCAGAGGCAGAAGGAATCTATGCGATGGTGATGGCGTGTGTGTATGTGGCAGTTGCTTGTAAACACCGTAATTCAAAAAGTTTGTTGTGAATTAACTTCATACTTGGTATTTGGATCCGTCTTATCAGATACAAGAATCATATTCTTTCTGTGTATTTCAATGGTCTTGTGAGGTCAACAGAGGTCAAAGTGTGAAAACTTTGTAAACAAAGGAACAAATGGATACATTGTTGAACTCCATACATGGTATGCGAATCCAGCTTTGTGAGTTCAAGAACCCTATTTAAGTTGGTGGAGGTCAAAGGTCATTGCAGTCAACATTTATGTTAAATTCTAAAAAAACTTTTAAACATGATAACTCCAAATGAAAGCTTCAATAAATCGATCAATTTTCCAATGCTATGATTTCTTTTGGTGAACATGGTTTGGTCAAGTTCAATTCAGTTTAGTTTTGTGAAGGGCTCCATAAGTCTTTAACAGAACATAAAGTCATCCAGGAAAGTTGAGGAAAGTTGATATGTGGTATTGCATTAATGCACATTCAAGTGGCAATATCCATTTCACCCTCTGAACTTCAAGGTTTCAACAGGTTATCTAAAAATATCTAATATGGCAAGTGGTCTCAAAATTGGCAATTTCTTATGTGATTTATACCAGACTACATATAGGTTGTCAAATTATTTCACAGTGCATTGAGAGCTCTATTATAACAAATATTAAAGGGATTTGCAACTCAAAATTGGTAACAGAACATTCCCTTTAATCATACAAATCTACTGTATGTGTCTACATTATATTTCACATAGCAATTGGAAGAAAATATGTATACTGTAAGTTCCGTACCAGTGAATTAAATGGTTGATTTGCCCACAAGAGAATGACTTACATAAGAGCTGGACATCTATGATCTTGTTCTGGTTCTCACTTAATTCTTGGTTAAATTTTAAGTCACTTGTTCTATATTATTCACATAGTTATGTGGCCTTTTGAGCAAATTTTATGGCACTGGCCTACTGGCTTTCATGGATGTCACTAAATAGACTTTGTCAACATGATAACTGATTCCTGGTACCTTCCTTTGATATGCTGCTGCATAAGTCAATCCATACTCCTCTTCATATTGGTGTGCACAAGTTCATGAATATTAACATGTATGGCTTACCACACTATGAACCTGCTTAAGCATCGTAACCACTAAACGTTTTTATTTTAATAATAATAATAATAATAAATGAGACTTATATAGCGCCAAATCAGTAAACAAAAGTTACTGCTCAAAGCGCTTTACAAAGAAAGTAAATTAATTTACAAAAGAACAAGTGAAAAAATGGGTCTTAAGTAGATTTTCTGGTATACATTGTACACACACTGGCAAGTGTGCTGTTACAGTCTGTGTTACTTATACCCTTGCATAATATTCTGCATAATCAACTTGTCACTGCAATTATAACATGCATGAACAAATAGCACATTCTGTTAGTAGCTAGGGATAGGGGCTAACCCTAACCCTAGCAATTAACAGAAGACATTTGATGTATGCACTACAGAGATTGAATACTATTTTGAAACTCCTGTAGTGTTGGCTTCTACCATACTACACTCTAAGGTACCTTTGTCTTAGAATTTGCTCATTGTCCAGGATTCTGTTCCTTTCAGCGAAATCTATTCCTATTGCTAAGTTGAACCTGTCTTTTCTTTGGGCATTTTGATTTTTCAGACAGTTATACTTCAACTCCAAATTACAAAGCTGTAGTTGGTTTGATTAAACTAAATTCACCCTGAATGATCTATAATAGGGGTACAAAGGTTACCTAGAAGTGATTTGGCATTGTCTATAGTTAAAGTTAATTGTTATACTTGCTTCAGTGCTCAGCATTGTTAAGAACACAGGATTCTGCGTCCAGGACGCGATGTTTTGGCCAGGGACGCAAACTCTTCAAATTGCTTGCGTCCGGTGGACGCAAACTTTTTTTTTGAGAAACAAACCCCAAGTACACACTCACAACTAGGTCAACGGAAAACATAACAAAACACATTTTTGAATGAACATCTCTCATTATTTCTTTTCAAAAAAACTACAACTTCTTCTGACAAGAACCAAAAGTTCTCCTACTCCTACAGATCATTGAATTTGTTTGAAAATAAATATATCATAACAATCAACCGCAAGGTACAGGGTTAACAACACACCATTACGGAGATTGTCATGCTAAAAATAGACAATGATGCTTTTCCAAAATTCCCGTGATTTGATTGGTTAATAGTCCCCATCCATTGTCTGTGAAAATTATTGCATCTGTTGTGCTCAATGAACAGTAGTATATTGTTTAACAACAATTACTTGAACGTTACTTTCCCCTGTGTAGCCGGTATAGGCTATCATGTGTGTGCATTCCAATATCATAATGTTAGGCCTTGTCACATACAGTACGTATACCTTTTGACAACGAAGATGCACTTGCATTGTTTCTGAGGCTATCACGTAATATTTGAATCATTGTTTTGATAAGAAAATGTTAATGAGTGGAGACAATCTATGAATTTTGTGGGAAGCTAACATCTCTGATCCTGAACAGCATATTTCAGCTCACAGTATGTTTCTTCTCTCAGCATTAAGAGTTGCTAATGTAAAATGTGCATTCTTACCATCAGTGGTTTCTGTTGCAATTATTTTTGGCGGTCCAATTAACCACGTGCTTCAGTAAATGTTATTTTGGCGCAACATTCGTGTGTAAACTACTGTACTTTAGAACATTGAACTGATTATTTTTAAATCTACATTGCGTAAAAAGCTATTCACATAGACCTGTAATTTTCGTATAGATGATTGCTTGCAAAAAGCCCAGGTTAAATGTTGGATCAGAATTTAAGGATTTGCGTATGTGTAGTTGAAAATGAAGCTCGAACAGGCATGTACATGCAGTAGTAGTACAGTGAACTGGAATTAAGCGAGAGATATGCACACTGTAGGTACTGGGATTTTTGAAGAGTTGGTTGTTGGAATCGCTTCAAGGTCAAAGCACTGAGCAACTACAGAGTTGGCGAGTAGGGAATTACAGGGGCGGGTGAAAGAGGGGGGACTGGGGGTAAAATTGGTGGAAAAGGCAGGGTGGTCGAAAGGAGGGGCGGGCTGGGTCGCCCCTGAAAAACAGCGAAGCTAGGGCACTGAGCATTTCTGCCCTATATATTGTGTATAACATTTACAAAGTATAGGCAGTGATACTACACTAGCAGGGTAGGAATTAAGAAATTTGGCTTTGGGGGCTATTTTGGAAAATGAAAAGTTAAAAACGCCCTCCTTAATGTATTTACGAGGGCTTTTTGAAGCCTTAGGTGGGCTCTTTTCCAATATGCTGTTTACGGAAATGGTTGTAAGCATTCATCAGGATCAAGTAAGCACAATTACCCTCTTCCATAATGCTGCGACCGTATAACAAACATACATTACTGCAGTCCCCAACAACACAGCAGACCAGCATTTCTCTTGGATATTTTACAAAAAGTTGTAAAAAAAACTTGACATTTCTAACAATGTACCGTCATACAGCGGTTGTTCTCTCAGTGTAAATGTGCGTGTATGTGTGACGGTATGATCGTCGCGCATTCGGTACGCATCCTGGGCTTGGCACTTGTGTTCCTAATATGACGTCATCATTGTCTTGTTTTGAAATCACATTTTTCAGAGTTCTGTTTTCGGATGCAAATATTAAAACGTTAATTTCTAATTAGTCCTTGAGGTTTAGAAGGTGCTGAGAATAGTTTTGAACATAGATTTTCTCATAGATTCAGAGGAAGTTACTCGAGTAGTTGGATTTTTCATGTCATGGCCTCTTTAAGGTTTTCTTGACCTTTGACCTATGATGTCATCAATCTTGCAGGCATGAGTTTACATGGTTGATCTTGATCGGACTTACGATCTAAGGATCTAGGATGAGGTCATTACACTTTTTTGCTCACTCTCACACACACAGACACATTAACTCACACACATCCTCACATTGGGTGAAGTACTATATCTCATATCCGTGTATAATTACATGTAGGGAGATGAGATAAAAAAGGATATTGCAAAGTATTCCAGTTTCCTTTAGTGAAGGTAACATCTCTGTGTTTATGTAGTTTTCTCTTCACTGTAAAGTTTTCATATAGTCATTTGGAATGGATGAATAATTCATGAGACGGTGGAGTATGTACAAGTTGGATGCACACAAGATTTCCTCAAGGGTTAATGAACATGTTATGTTAAAACCGAGTACTATGTACCATCAGGAGCAGACTGAGGCTTTGTAGCCAATGGTATGTTCCTAGGCTGCATATTCCTCATGTGTTTTAATTAATCATCCTCAGATTTGGTATTCTAGTTGTAAGTTTTTAACATCTTTCCAGTGTATACAGATATGAGAGTTTATCCCCACAGCATGTGAAACCTCTTACGTCCCTCAAGAGTCTCTGCCACACAGGAAGCCTGTGGGCAATTAACCTACGAATGAAGATTCTCTGAAGGAAGAAAGGTAAAGGGGAGAAAAAAGGACGTCAGTGAAATACTTGCTGGCAAAATATGCCACCACATACACACTCTGTATCTGCTGTGGGGCAAAATCAATTACAGGGGTCATCATCTAGAGCCTAAGTTAATTTTCTGTTTCTGCATCTTTTCATCTTCAGTTCTCCACATTTTAGCATCAGGAAGGAATTGGATTTTGTCCCTTATTCTGGGTTTGGGAAAATGAAAAGTTTGCAAAGAAGACTTCGATGGAATGGTGTTCTGGATAATATTCCTTTGGTTTTATACTCATTAATACAATGGTTGGGAACTAGAAGCATAGTCAATCTTCATAAGGTTGTCTCTGGGAACTGGAAGCATAGGTTGGCTGCCAATCTTCATAAGGTTGTCTCTGGGAACTTGAAGCATAGGTTGGCTGCCAATCTTCATAAGGTTGTCTCTGGGAACTTGAAGCATAGGTTGACTCTCAATCTTCATAAGGTTGTCTCTGGGAACTGGAAGCATAGATTGGCTGCCAATCTTCATAAGGTTGTCTCTGGGAACTGGAAGCATAGGTTGGCTGCCAATCTTCATAAGGTTGTCTCTGGGAACTAGAAGCATAGGTTGGCTGTCAATCTTCATAAGGTTGTCTCTGGGAACTGGAAGCATGGGTTGGCTGCCAATCTTCATAAGGTTGTCTCTGGGAACTATAGGTTGACTGTCAATCTTCATAAGGTTGTCTCTGGGAACTAGAAGCATAGGTTGGCTGCCAATCTTCATAAGGTTGTCTCTGGGAACTTGAAGCATAGGTTGGCTGTCAATCTTCGTAAGGTTGTCTCTGGGAACTTGAAGCATAGGTTGGCTGTCAATCTTCACAAGGTTATCTCTGTTTTTAGTTTTATTCAACCACATTATGCTAGATGTTTTGATGCTATTCACAGAGATGGGTTTGTTCTGGGCATGACCCTTTACTGGCATTGGTCTTATTGTGTCAATCCTGTTTACATTCAACTTGGAAGTATCAATTCACATTGACCGCCCCTCTCCCCTCCCGAGAATGGCAGCCCCTGACATGACAAATCATTTTATCTGATGAATTCGGCAAGGGTTTCTAAAATAACTGGTGGATATGTTCATAACGATGATCACCCAGGTGTTTGTCCCATCAACTTAAATTCAGATCTTGACATCGGTATTGTTGGTAAATTGTGACTTGATTGGATACTAAGTCTGTAAGCAATGCTGTTCAATAGATTGACCACTTGCTTGATTTCACATTATAACAAAGAAACAGTCAAAGTACTTTCAAATTTTATGTAGCTTATCGATAACATCTTGTGAAAAGTTCTTGGAGAGAAAGTATAGAAGGGTTTCAATATTTAGTGGCTATGAATTTAGGTAGTGATCAACATGAAGATGAACTAGTAACGGTGCTACACATTTATGTAATGAACCATATTTTATGTAGTGAAACATATAGAAGCTTTTTAGTTATTACTTGGTACTCAACATGTATGTAGTGAAACACATAGAGGGGTTTCATTTATTACTTGGTATTCAACATGTATGTAGTGAAACATAGAAAAGGGCTTCAGGAATTATTTGTTGTTACACAATTATGTAGTGAAATATATAGGTTTTCAGTTATTTATTGGTACTAAAAGTATACTGTACTGTCCAAGTAGCAGTGTCTTACTGAGGTTGAGTAATTGGGGGGTTGGCAGGCCAGTAACTGTACTGTCTGAGCAGGCCAGTAACTGTACTGTCCGAGCAGCTGTGTCTTACTTTGAGTTAAGTCATTGGGTGGTTGGCAGGCCAGTAACTGTACTGTCCAAGTAGCAGTGTCTTACTGGGGTTGAGTAATTGGGGGTTTGGCATGCCAGTAACTGTACTGTCCGAGGCTCCGAGCAGCAGTGTCTTACTTTGAGTTCCAGCAAATGAGAGCAGAAGCTAGCTGTGTATGAAAATTACTCTTAAGGATCTATAGTTTGCTTATCATTTTTCTCTTTTTCTTCTACAGGGGCATTGGATTAACAGATGTAAGTATAAATTTTACTGTTTTTTTGTATTTTCTAGAAATGTATCAGCAGTAGAAGTTATATGTTCCTCTCTTGTCTTGTTAAGGCAAAGAGAAGACAATATTTGGAAATGTTGATAGACATGTTTTGCATTTTAGGCCGACTGAGGGGTGAAACACTTTCTTGTTATGCAAAATATGGCAAGGAATCACTAGGCTAAGCAGCTTTCCAGTTTGCTTCAGCTGCGAATCTCTTGGCCAATTGTTTTGAATTTTTTCTCGGGCTACAATATGGACTTGTTTACGAAAGTTTGTTTTTTTTGTAGCCTAAAGTGATTTCAGAGTCAAATTATGAGGTATTTTGGTCTTATTTTGGTGCATGAAGCATCTAAGGTTTACATTGTATCTCATGTAAGGTTACATCTAAATGTCAATCACAGTCTTGCAATAACCATTATTTGATGTCAACATCTATGGTCTGAAAACTTTTCTTAAAAAAGTATGAAAACTTTGTAAATACATACACAATGAAGCTTGGATGAAGTTTATACTTAGGATATAGTCCCTCTGGATGAGTTTAAGAACCCTATAGAAACTTGATGGAAGTCAAAAGACCATTTGATGTCAACATCTATGGTCTGAAACTTTTCTTAAAAAAGTATGAAAACTTTGTAAATGCTTACAAAATGAAGCTTGGATGAAGTTAATACTTGCTATGAAATTCCTCTTGGTGAGTACAAGAGCCCTATTGAAGGTAGTTCTAAGGCCATCTAATGTCATACAGTACTTCAAAGTCTAAATATGTTGTGAACAGGATATCTCACAAGGTGAAAAAGCTTGGATGAAGTTTGTTCTCGGTATGCAGATCCCTCTATAGTGAAACTTTGAAGCACTTGGAGGTGTGGATCCTACCTTATTATGATAAGTACAGTATAAGAACCTTGTTTGCAGTTTACTTAAGTAGGTTTATTTATAAAATTTGGCAAGGAATCACTAAGCCCTTTGGTTTTCTGGTTGTGACATTGACACTGACCAATTGGTGACAGTTTTGCAAGGAATCACTAAGCCCATTGGTTTTCTGGTTGTGACAATGGCACTGACCAATCGGTGACAGTTTTGCAAGGAATCACTAAGCCCATTGGTTTTCTGGTTGTAACATTGGCACTGACCAATTGGTGACAGTTTTGCAAGGAATCACTAAGCCCATTGGTTTTCTGGTTGTGACATTGGCACTGACCAATTGGTGACAGTTTTGCAAGGAATCACTAAGCCCATTGGTTTTCTGGTTGTGACATTGGCACTGACCAATTGGTGACAGTTTTGCCCTGTGCCCAGGCTGACCTTTCCAAAGCTGACAAAATGTTTTCATGGTTGTCATCAAGTAAGTTACAAAATTCATTTTTTCTTTTTCCTCCTCCAGGTTTCAATTTTTGGACAGATGCCCAAAATAGAGGTGATTGGAGTCAGTGTTAATAACATCACACACCTAGAACATTTCAGCCATTGTCCAAATTTAACAGAACTCTACATTCGAAAGAACTGCATAGCAGACTTAGGACAAGTATGGTACTTGAGAAAGCTGCCAAAGTTAAAAGTGTTATGGCTGGCAGACAATCCTTGTGCCGCAGGAGAGAAATACAGATATACAGTTCTCAAGATGTTACCAAATCTTCAGAAATTGGATAATATAAGTAAGTAAATCCAATTATAAAGCTGAGAAATATAAAGATCACGCACTGGTATTTCACAACAAATCCAGTACTACCAAATTTAAGCAGATATGAAGATTAAATTTTGTGGTTTTAGAGTTGATTAATTATTTCTGCCATTGCATTGATTAGATATTGAAGCAAAATTACCAAACTATTCCATTCAGTTTTCTTCACTGATGTATATGGAAAGTTACACCTTTTCTGCATATTAGTTCCATAAAAACTTAAACTAATAGTTACTAGCATGTAGTCACCCATGCACCAATTTCTTTTGTGATATATATTGTTATGTAGGCCGAGGCTTTCATCCTTCCAAAAGTAGTAGGCCTGGCTTGTTTTTCGTGTTCACAAGTAATTTCCATTGTTAACCTGCACTAAAACATCTGTTTTTAATGATCAAGCCAATCTTTTACAGGTTTAATACTCTTTGACAAAGCTTATGTTGTCTACAGTAGGCCTAGCCTAACAACCTGTGCATCAAGTAAGAATCTGAAAATTGAAAGTCATGTATGGAATGACAGCTATCATCTGCCAGGTTGTGTGTGGAGTCTGTATTTATGTAGAAATACCTCAGTATGATATATCCCAATGTGCCTTCTGCTTCAAACAGCATTGTATTGTAATTGCATTGCTAGTAGTGCGGGATGTGTCCAGGAATTAAAAATACTTTGATTAGATGTCAAGGTGCTAAAACACAATTTTTTGCTTCTTGCGTGGCAATATCCTTACATAAAATTATTGAAAGAATTGGTTGAGGTTAGAAACTTGAGCAATATGTCAATTCTTTACCGATTTTCTAACTATTGGGTGGATTCCAATGATTCTCTAACTGATTATTGGTAATACTCTAGTATGGAGTGTACAGGTACCAGGATGTTCAGAGGAATATTACATGGTAGCCATTGGGTGCTTAAAAGTAAGGATGACAACTTCTCAGTCAACATTGACTCATCAGTTGTTTAGCAAGCAGAAAAAAACTTCCCATGTGAAGATTTACTTTGCCAGGAGTTGGCAAATATAGCCTCTTACATCAAGTGATCCTTAAGGTTGAAAGTTATGTCAAATTATAGCAAATATTTGCCTTGTGTGTTGTGTGAAGTATCCCAATGGGTGACAATGCTCCTGGCAAGTCTAGTTGTATGCTTGCACAAACTGGGCTATGTTTGACCTCTCCAGCTGGTAGGGATGATCATATTGTTACACTGTATGTGAGTGTATGTTACCTATTCAGGCAACTACATGCAGGATTGTAGTGATGGGAAGGGCACCCAGGAACCAGGGCACTGACCGATAAGATTACCCAAACTGTTTGCAGCTACATCTTTATTTGAAGTACTGAAAGGGAAGGCAAATATCATGGGACATGTATTCTTCAATAATTTCATCAAATGGTATACCTTTCACTCTCAATGTGTTTAAGTGTAAAATTTGGTGAAAAGTTGTTACTTTTCCTGCAGAGAAAGTTTTGAACAACTGTGTTCTGTTCCGTGACATGTACACACTGTGCTATAATATAGTCTAAGCAATCTCTCTGAATTGCATGCCTTGAATGCAACAAAAACTTGACCTTCGTAACCTTGGCAAATCAGGGGTGCACAAGTAGACCACCATCCCCCAATGCCAATTTAGTTTCATGTAAATTTTGTGGAATGGTCCCACAAATGTTGAACTACCCCTTTCATACTTAAAAGAATCAAGCAATATGTGATTAGTCCATAATAACACAACATGCACACCATTTAACAATAACTTGATAGGCATAGCGCAAATAAGACATTGCAGTGCCATTATTTCATCTTAAAAATCTTTTGGTTTGCAAGATATATTGTAAATCAATCAGTGCCTAGTGAACTGGTACCCAGGGCATCACCAAACTCAGCAAATGGGTACAAGGGAATATATTTATGGACCGTACCCATCACTACAGGATAGATTGATTAGGAGATCAACATTGCCTTAAAAATGTGATAGTTCGCAGCTGTGAGAATGCTTAGACAAGTAGTGTTTGAAACAAAACAGTTTCTCTCCTCTCTGGAAATTTCCAACATGTGATTATCCATTAAAGAGGAAGAGTAATTGTGACCCTTATGTTAACAGGGTTGTAAGTCTATAACCACATAATAAACAGAATACTAACTTGGAATAGCACGGATGCTATGATAGGAAAAAAACTGAAGGAAAATTAAACAACATACATATTTCTTAAGTAAAATGTGAAACTTATGCTGATTTGACTTTCCCAAATGTAGTAGAACCTCCTCGCCCTTGTAAGTGGAGGTCTAAGGTCGGTTTAGGTACATGCCTATGAACTTCACCCAGGGTTAGCTTCCAAACTACTCTTGTGCTGCATTGAAAGACCAGTAACTGCTGGTAAGGGTTCCTCAGGTTTCCTATTAACCCTAAAGAAACTGTTTGGATCATGTTCATTTCCAAAATCTGATAAATATTGCCAGATATTTTGGCTGAATCTGGCATACACAGTATTGAAATTCCAAATCCAGTGCATCCCTATAACATGCTTTATTTGTTTATCAAATTAACCTTCCACATACATCATTGGTGCTGGAATCACCTTACTATACCTTTGTTTTCCTCAGAAAGAAGGAAAGACAGCAACAGAAAAACAAGTTCCTTGTGCCTTTAATAATGAGAGCGAGTGCGCTAATATTAATCTTAAGTTTATATAAATTACAGACTTACCTTTGCAGACAGTTCTCTCTTATGGTGTGATTTTTCTGTCCAACTAAAAGTTTGGTGATGTCAATCACCTTCCCTGGCTTGCTTCCCGCTCTTCTAGCCTTATTATCGTATTTTAGGCAAATAACTTGCGCCTTCTTTCTTTCACTTTATTAAATAAGATTTTCTGCATCTCACCTGGACTTTTCTTGTCCCTAGGCCAGCTGTTCACACTTCCTGGTTCTGGCCTGTGTCTTGAATTTCTTCATTTAAAATTCCCTTGAGCATTATTGGAGAGTGATTTTGTGAAGTGCTTCAGTGATTTAGTTCTTCTCACCTCTAAGAGGCCCTGTAGGCAAACTTTTGGAATCATGTCATGTGATTTACAGGTAACACACAGATTGTGGGAGGACTGGTACTCTTGATTTCAGCAGACAACTTAGGATCAGATAGATAATGTTTTTTGTCCTTTTCAAAAGGCTACTTTAATCATGAAAGTTGTGCATTCAGGAAACATTGCATATTATGAATACACAACAGATGGTTTGCATTTAAATATGTTTTCTATTCCAGTTGTTTTGGAAAGTTATTTGTATAGGAATGTGAAAAAAATCAGTTTGCTCAATATGATGAGGGGTGGGGGGGGCTAGATGGACTGTCAGTTTTATATACTTTCCCAAAAACTAAAAGTACAGTAAGTTATATGCTTGCAGACTCTACCCAAAGAGTTCACAACTTTAATATACTTTAAAAGAGCATATATCATAAAACCCAAGCTATGATGTGCAACAATTTTCTTCCCTCTCCTCCTCGCCTCTCCTACTCACCTCTCCTACTCCCCTCTCCTACTCCCCTCTCCACTCCCCTCTTCTACTCTCACCTCCCATTTAATTCAGGAGCTCACAGCACAATGATTTAAATGTCATATATAAGCATAGAGTCATCCTGTATAGTATAGGAATGAATAATATTTTGTTAGTATCTTGCTTTGCTTCTAGTAGTTGCTAACTGATAGGTTTATTCACAACACAGGATTAGGTCGAAGACTTTAGTCATAATGTTTCGCTGTGAAGCAGTCGTTTTCCGGAAATTAAATACTTGGTTCTGTTTGTGTTCAGCACTATCACACTATGCCATCAATTGATTTCAATTTCTTCATGTTCCATTTCCAACACAGCTCATTTTTTTCTTCTCTCTTTTGGCTGTTTCTTTAAGATTAATGGAAAGATTCTGTCTGATGAATTGATGGTATGCTTAAAAGTCTGAATTTGTGTAACCTAGATATGAAAGCTCAGAGGACCTTTGATGAAATCAGTAATTATATTGAAACGGAATTAATTGATATTTCATGGAAGAGTGTGTTTTAATAAAGCTAAGACCCTCAAGCATATACTCAGCAGAATCCAGAGAATCTTCACAACATGTCCTTTGCCTTTATGGTTCCTTGCTGGAACCAAATGGACTTATGCAGTCAGGTTGGCATGGATGTGTACATGTGCACACTTGCTTGGATGGATAGATATTTGTCATACTTGCTGTGTACAGTAGCTGTATTATAGTGAGGTGTACCTTATTGTTTCTGGTATAGACCTTATGAATATTAATGAGGTTATGCAGTTCTTATGCTGCTAAACATATCTTTACATTGTAAGAACTCTGCAACCTTAAGTCAGATTGTAACTAAACTATACAGTTGTTGGTTAAAGACTGGTACATGTTGGCCTAAATCGGGACCATCTGGGCCCCAAATAATTCTGGGCACATTCTTGGGTTGGGTGGGCCCAAAGTTTATTTCCACCGCAAATGCATTTTGGGACACATTGTTTGGGCCTGAATTGGTGTGATCTAATATGTTTGGGACCATTTTGGCCCACATTTCATGGGGGCAAATATATTTTGGAGCCATTTTGTTTGGGCCAGATATTTTGGGTCCATTTAAATGCAAAAGTTTGTTGGGACCAATATTTTGTTGTTGTGCAAAATTGCAATTACTTCACAACCTTTAAGTGATTAAGTGCATAACAAAAGGGAAAAAGCATAAGATAATGTTTTATCATATGTTTTTCTTCAGTGTTGGTTTTGATGCTTTGGCATCCATCGGAACCTATGCAGTCAAGTTGGCATATGTGTGTGTGTACATATGTGTGTTAATGTGATGCCTTAGCTTGTAAACATCGTATCTGAAGAAGGAAATATGTGATTATACTTGGCATAAATGTTGGCCATGGCCATTAGATGATACCTATTGTTTTTGGTAGGGCTATCTTGCATATTTATGATTTGGCTGGGCTTAACGTAAACTTTTTAAAAATGTCAATATCTCTTCTATCGTATGTCCGATTTAGTTTATACTGTGTATGGTGATGTTTCCACATAGTAAGTACATGTTCTTGTGAAAACTTTCCAAACACAAGATCTTAACTTATGAACCATGGAAACTTTTAATATGTGGCATGTGGATCCATTATAGTGAGTAGAAGAACACATTTTTGGTGGAGATCAAAGGTTATCTGAGGTCAACAGAGGTCAAATGCTAAAAACCTTTTACACAATATATGTCATGATAGGAAGTATGAATGCTTTTAATACTTGACATGTGTGCTTATGTTGAATAGAAGTTCTCAATTGTTTTTGGTGGAGGTCAAAGGTCATCTGGGTCACCAGTGCAGTTAAACTCTGTAAACCTATTAAACATGATGTGTCATGGTAGAAATCATGGTTACTTTTCATACATTGTATATGGATTTAGCCATATTGAGTGCAAGAATCCTGTTGTGTTTGTGTTAGGTCAAAGGTCATTTGAAGTCACCAGAGGTCAAACTCTGAACACTCTTTAACTTCACACACTTGGTGTGTGGATGTATCACATTGAGTACAAGACCCTTTTGTTTCTGGCCGAGGTGTGTATTGCTATGTACAGTAGACTGACCTGTGTTTATCATGCCATAGTGTAATTGTCCATCAAAATAGTGGTTCAGTACATTTATATAATTAAGAGCTGTTTCTTGTGAACTAGCAGATGTCTACTGTATTGAAGCCATCAAAACCTCAATGCATTTTGCATTCTGGTTGATTCTTTGCCGAAGGTAAAAGGAAACTATATGATGGTGATAGTGTGTGTTGGAGTGTGTATGTGACACAGGCCTCAAAAACTGGGGCTCCTTAAAAATGTATTCTGGCTAACTAATTTTATGGCTGAAAAGCTTGTTGGACTATCAACAGTCAAACTTGCCAACTTCCTTCGTCGTACAGTTAAGTATAGAACAAGTGCACAAATCACAATTAAACTTGGAACATACCAGTTGACTTCTGTCTTGAGCTTATAAAAATTCCAAAAGAATCCAAGAAACATTTTAGCCTCCTGGAACGATTACAATATCTTAGCGATGAATGCGCTAAACAACAAAAAACCCAGTAATCTTGAAACTTCTGCTTTATTCTAATTATTCTTCCTTGATCATAGGTGGTTCACTGGAAGTGAAACTAAAACATTAATAAGCCAAAATAATACACAAAAATGATTTGTTTGTAAATTGTAAGCAAACTAGCCCCAAAAAAGAGGAAAACTACAAGCACAGATTGTCCCACCTATCCAACCCTGCCTGCTGCCCCACATACAGACATGCATGTTACTGGGGCAATAATTCATGAATGCTGCCCTCCTTTGGAAGTAAACATGTATGAGACTACCTTTGTTACTATGACAGGACTACACATGCTAGGCTGACACACCTACACCCTTAAGCATGAAACTATATAAGTTACCATACACCAACTGTGAAATGATTGCAATGACATATACATCTATGAATAGGTAGATCAGGACAGTCATACATCATGCTGTGAATTGTGAGCAATGCAACTTACAGAAAGGTTTTGGACAAATATAATTAATAATAATAAGTTACTTTTTAAAGCGTAAAATCCACAAAAGTGCTCTAAAACGCTATGTAACAGTAAAAAAATATATGACACATAATATGTAGTGAAACTGCAGAATAAAATACAATATAGATGAGTATGAAGAATAAAAAGCATGCGCGTTTGAGTGTGTTGGGAGTACTGCACATGAATAGAGTTGAATACACAGTTTATATATTGCAGTAATGCTGTCTAAATAGGTAGGTTTTCAGCTTTGACTTGAATGTTGTTAGACTAGAAACAGTTCTGAGTTCAGCTGGCAGCTCATTCCAGAGGCGTGGCCCAGCAAAAAGCTCTGTTCCCATAGCTGTTTGTCTTGGTGATCGGCACCTCCAGACGACTCTGACCAGATGACCGTGGGGCTCTTGTTGGCTGATACGGACGGATGAGATCTTGTAGGTATGGAGGTGCCATGTTGTTCTGGCACTTGAAAACAAGAAGAAGGACTTTGAACTTAATCCACTGAGATACTGGCAGCCAATGAAGATCATGCATGTACTGGGGTAATAATTGACCATGTTTACAACTCAGACTCTAGACTCTACAGTATGAATGAAGCACATACAAACATAGTGGTAACTTCTTGCAGCACATGGTATCGTTGAATGTATCACCTATTATAACAACAAATGCATCCCTAAATATCAAATTTATACCAAAAATGATGAATGGGCAGTAATCAACAACTAATTCATAATCGTTTGAAACAACAATTACGGAAGAAATCTTTGAAACTATACACATTCTAACTTTGTATGCCTCCTTGTAATTTAGACAGAAAGGAGGGGCTGTGCAATAACAGGATTACCACTATAATTTACACAATTAAAATTTGTAAACATTGCATATTCAGACCTTCAAACAGAACACATTGGTCACCCACAACACAGAATTTCCCTTGTGATGTTAAACATTTGATAAACCCTATGTAGCCTATCACCTACATGCTCAGTGCTTCTGGGGCTCCTGTGAGAAGTGAGAATGAAAGTGTGGAAAATCCCTCCTTTAGAACTAACTCCAAGAATCGTGTATCTTTTTTAAAGAACTGCAGAGAACATCATAGATGCAGTTCAGATTCTATAGAAAACATCAATGAATTATAAACACAGTATTTTGAGAATCAAACTTGCGTGTCACAATGTACTGCCGGTTTGGTTATATGCAATATCTGTAACATGAAGCACTTGCAATTTTGGCTAGGCTTAGTTGTCAGAGTAGCCGGCTAAGAGTAGGACAGAATTTCTGGCTTTTGGTTCTGATAAAGACAAGGCGAAGTTAAAATTTGTAGTAGGATATGCTGTCTTTCTACATGACATCAGTTTTATTCATCACACGATGTCATTTTTGGTTACGATGTTGTAGGCTCAGCAACCTTTGCAATTGTGCTGGTGTGTATGTGGGTGCGTGTGTATGTGACGGCCAGCTTGTAAACACGATATCTCAAGAAGCACAAGTTGAGTCAATGTCATACGTGGTAGGTAGATACCCCATGATGTGTAAATATGCCCTGTTGTTTGTGGTTCCCATTTCTTGAATATTAATGAGTGGCCGGGATTTACATAATATGCTTAGAGTGTCAATAACAGAGTGTCCAATATAGTTCAAACATGATACATAGTGATGTTACTACATAGTAAGTATATGCTCTTTGCAACAACAATGTTGACCTCATTATTATTCATGAGTTGGTGGGGCTGCATGGGAAATTGTACAAAACAGCTTGTAAATGCGACATCTCATCAACCACAAGTTGATTCAATGTCATACTTGGTAGATAGATGCCCTATGATTGAAGCTGGTAGAGGTCAAAAGAGGTCAACAGGTGTCAAAGTTTGAAACTTTTTAAACATGATAACTCCAAAATTAAAGCTACAATATATCTGTCAAGTCTCCAATGGTAAGATTTTCTTTTGGTGAACCATGGAGGTAAATGGGTGAACATAGTTTGGTCAAGTACAGTAGAGTTTTGAGAAGGGGCCATATAAGTAAATAACAGAACATACAGTCATCCAGGAAAGTTCAAGGGAAGTTGATATGCAATATTTCTTTTTAAAGCACACTCAAGTGCCATCATTCAGTTTCACCCTGTGAGCTTCAAGGGGTTAAAAGGTTAAAATCTCAAGTGGTAGAAAATGGCTCAAGGGGACAAAAGGAAATCTCAATTTGCCTCCAATTGGCCATTTGTTTTATGATTTATCCAGATGACTGTAAATTGTCAAAATATTTCACAGTGCATTTAAACAATGTCTTGTAGGCTCTCAGTCTATGATAACAAATCTTAAAGGGATTTGCATCAGGAATTGTAATGAAAGTTTTATGCTGTAAAATCCATACTTGTGAATTAAATGGTTGATTCTTGATGATGATTCTTGATGAGGTCAACATGATAACTGATTCCTGATACCTTTATATGTTGCCCCATTAGTCAATAGATAAACCTCTTCATTTTGGTTTGCACAAGTTCATGTATATTAACGTGTATAGCTCACCACATTATGAATGTGTTTGGGCATTGTAACCACTAAATGTTTTTTGTTATCTGGTGAAAAAATTTCTGCCAAGAAGTTTGGGACTCCGTTTGATAATCCATTTTTGGGTAACCGATGTATTCTTGCAGGCGGAGAGTGTGTGTATATGTGTGTGTGCGTGTGTGTGACGCCTTGCTTTTAAACATGATATCTTAAGAAGGGAAGATTGGACCAATCTAATATTTGGTGTATATGAGTACCACATTGAGTAGAAGAACCCTATTGTTTTGTGGGGAGGTCAAAGGTCAGTTGGAGTCACCAGGTGCCAAATAGTGAAAACCTTGTAAACACGATATCTCAAGGAGGCACAGTAAGCTTGGACGTATCTCATATTTAGTATGTAGTTGGTACACGTTCAGTATGTACAAGATTTTATTAGGTCAAAGGTCAGTTAGAGTCACGCCATTGCAGAAATCTTGTTTTATAAGCTATTGTATCTCCCACTGACCAGCCTATCAGATAAATTGTGCAATACGCCTCATACGAATAGGAGGCTATTGGCAATGCTATTGGCAATTGGAAATGAGCTTATGGGCATCCGTAGAATCTAAAAATCAAAACTGAAAACTCAAACATTTTTGCATTGGCTTCAACGTGCCGTTCGGAAGCCTTACTTTGCGTGAAGAAAGGTGTACTATTTGTAGTACAGCGGTTCTATTGGACATTTTCTGTCATATTTATTTCTGGTTGGATGTAGTTTCATTGTGACCAGGCAGTGTTTATGAAAGTTAACAGTAGTGTTCAAACGAATATGCATAACAGAAAATACCGATTACCGATTATTTTTTTCATAATCGTACCGATTCCGATTATTTGAAAATGAGAAAATATCCCGTTTATACGAAATCGGCAATAAAGTTTGTGATAGAAACAATTATTGTTGTGATTTTCCTCCGTTTCCGTTTGCTACGTTGTAATACAAGGCTCTTAGGTATCCCTTTGTATGTACCAAATTACCTCTGGAGTTTCTCGGAAAGAAAAAAAAAGGTTTTTTTTTTTAATTTCCAAAATACGAAAATATGACATCCTACCTAGTCATCACTGTGCTAAGCGAATGGCCTAAACACCTCGACGTGAATGTCACCTGTTAATGGCTTGAAATCGGCTAAGAGTAGTTACTCAAAATATCCATCTCAAAAAGTATCTCAGACAAACCATCCATCTTCAATCTTTACCAAAGTGTAAATTTTAATTACATATTGCCTTCATTCCGACATTTTGTACTTATTTTCAGTATTATACCGTTTATGAACAAATAGAAATTTTACGAACATGAAGTTAAACATACCAATTCGTTACCTATTTAACTCCATTCAGGTTCAATTAGAAAATGTAGGCTTAGGCCAATCAAACTGAAAAGCAAATTGTACCATCGTAACTTGTTTAAAATTACTGTAAAATGTTACCAGATTGTTGTAAAGAAATAATAACAACTAGAAACTACTCCAATATAAAATATAACATTCCCTCTATAAGACATAGCACATACCTTCCAAACAAATGCCGATTTCCAGCAAATTGAAAGTTGTAAACTAAGCTACGCATTTTTTTTTTTTTTTTGCAAACCAATGGTTAGGCTACATTTCCCATTGACTTAGTGTGGTTGTTAGGCTAAACATGTGGTCGAAGATTGCAGTTTACATGGATATTTTATTTTTTATTTGCGACACAACTAGAGCGAATAAACAGATGGCAAGGTTAGATTTCCGTGCAGTTGACTTAGTGTGAAGTAAGGCTACCATGTGGTCGGAGATTTGTGGGGATTTTAGGTTATTGTCGCTGGTACTGAAATTGCTTCGTGAAGGCCGTAATTTGCCAGTCACTCTGCGGGAAATTCCCGGTGATTGTGCGCGACCCTCCCGCACTGCTTCAAATTTGATGCGATATGTGAGAACTGTTTGCGCCATTCGCGCTGCAACTGCAATTCCTAATTCGCGAAATTGGTATTGCTGCCATGCTTACTGTGCCGATTCCGATTATGTTCCGATTATGCAATAATCGTACCGATTCCGATTCCGATTAGGTTAATTGTTTGAACACTACTTAACAGTTCGTCTAGTTAGATTTTTTACTATGGTCAATCTCAATGCGAATTGTGTGAAATGGTCTTAGTTTGGCAGTGAGTTCACAAGCTTTTGTCTGGATCGGCCAGAAATGTTACTGTACATGATGTAAATGTGATGAAGAGGCCTTAACGTTGTGTTGTGTGCACAGCCATGTAAGGCTGTTCACAAACTATTTACTCAATAATGACCGTAAGGCCATCTGGATTCAAATTTCAATAATTTTATTTGTTTCTATGGGTGTGGAAGATGCAATGTTGCATCTAAAGTTGTTACAGGCTTTCTCAAATTGTTATAGGACAATCAAAAAAGCCAGACCGGCTCCTAGTTTTGAGATTGTCATGCACTTGTGATGCCTTGGCTTGTAAATACTGTTATTCCAAAGTGAAAGCATGTATGAACATACTTGTAATTTAAATCCATCTTAGTGAGTAGAAGAACCTGTAACTTATGTGCAGAAGTCAAATGTCATTTGAGGTCAACAGATGTCAAAGTCTGAAAACCTTGTAAAAGTAAAAACTGTAACCCCAATTTGAAGACTTGATGAACCTAACATTTAATATGTGAATCCATCTTGGTGAGTACAAAAAGCCCAATTTTTTTTCAAATGTCAAAGTCATTTGAGGTCAAGAAAGGTTAGGTCTGAAAAACTTGTAAACACTGCCACTCAGTAAAGATCGAATGTAGTTCATACTTGTTATGTGGATCCACTTAGTGAGTACAAGAACCAGAAACATTCTTCCGAAGGTCAAAGGTCATTTGAGGTCAAGAAAACACTGTCACTCCAATAATTAATGTTTGAATGAGCTTCATCCTCTGTGTATGATGTGTGTGTGTGTGTGTGTCATATGGATGGTTTGTGTGTGTCTATAATGAAATGCGTTTGATATTAATGATGCAGCTTAAAAACAACTACTGCTTTACTACTTTTATGTACCAAGATTACCTTGAGATAGGAAGTACCTCTGAATCTACAATCAGACCTTGTCCTTGTATAATTATGTACTGTTAGGCCTGTAAGAATATTTGCTTGAAGAGTGTTTTCTTCCTGTTAATGCTCTGTATACAAGATCTTAGACTCATTGCTTCACTAAATATTGTTTATGCTGGCAATTGAAGGTTTGACTATAGATCAACCATCTTTGCAGGAATGTCAGGCTTGAACCTGAAATGTGTTCACAGAAAATGCATCTTCTAGCATTTTGTCTATTTTACATTTGAGAGTCATTTGAGTTTAATAAATAAATAGGAGTATATCTGGCCATGGAATAACTCATACTGTAAATGCTGTATTTGTTACGATTGGATGCATGATAATATTATGAATTCAGCTCAGTGAGTCCATCTAACTGGCATACTTTAATAGTCATTGCTCTTTTTGTTTTGTGATTTCCCAGTTAGATTTATGTTTTTTTCTTGTGTGAATCATGTAACTTTACTTTCACTTATGTTAAGACACGACCGGTACACTAAGGGATGATACACGTTACAGGTTATATGAGAAACCCTTCTCTGGAGTCTCCCTTGCACATCACTAGCCTGTCTCTACTCAGCAAACATATTTCACTTATGTTAAGACACACTAAGGGATGATACACGTTACAGGTTATATGAGAAACCCTTCTCTGGAGTCCCCCTTGCACATCACTAGCCTGTCTCTACTCAGCAAACATATTTCACTTATGTTAAGACACACTAAGGGATGATACACGTTACAGGTTATATGAGAAACCCTTCTCTGGAGTCTCCCTTGCACATCACTATCCTGTCTCTACTCAGCAAACATATTTCACTTATGTTAAGACATACTAAGGGATGATACACATTACAGGTTATATGAGAAACCCTTCTCTGGAGTCCCCCTTGTGCTTCACTAGCCTGTCTCTACTCGGCAAACATATTTCACTTATGTTAAAGGTGGGATCGCTCGTAATTTCCTCGTAAATTCTGTCCTTCACACCACCCGATTCAAAAATAATATCAATACTACCCTCTACCGGTTCATCCTGTTGTCTCGTAATTTCTCACCAATCCCGTATTTACGGCTAGTAAGCAATAAACGGGTTCGGTTACTTGAACGGTGGCCTTGGCGAAATTCCTGCTTAGTTTCTTGTCTGTGGCAGTACAGGGAGTTGTTATGGAACAACTCCCTGGTCAGTAGTGTGCGGTATTACGCCGCGTTTTCGTGTGTATTGTGTGATACAAAACTCTGTGCTTTGTTTTACGTTCAGAACTTTTTCACAACTAATGGGCTGTACAGTATAAGTTACGGTCGAGCTTTGCATCAGGCGTAATAGTTTGACCAGGGAGCTGCTACTCTAGCAGTTCCCTGCTTTTATTCTTTTAGGCCTACATGGTGAGCAGTCGAAGTCAAGAAACAGCTCAAGAAACTAATAGTTATGAGCTTTATGTCTGATTCACGCTGACTGGTGTCACAAAAAGACAAACGCGAATGAGTGAAAAAATTGACTGAAGTGATTACAAACTATTGGGTATCAAACGTAAAGTCAAGTCCGTCATGTGTAAACAATTGGTATTTCAGCCACTTTAGGTATTAATTTTACATAGACAGAGTCACAGCTTACATTGTATTTTAGATATAAATTTTAGTTATATATCAGGAGGGAAAGTCAAAGCATTTTATGTCATATACCATATATAGATAAATATGTATATTTAATTATTTTTGAACTCCTGGCAACGGGCCCTTTAGGCGATCACAGAGCACTTGCCCTAGCTGCACCCTGTCCTCCTAACCGGTGCACGTAAACCCTGTCCTTGCACCCCTTTGACCCGAATTAAAAAATAACGAAAAAAATAACGGAAAAGGGAAGGAAAATACGTTGCCATAAGGGGCGGCTCCACCCTCTTTAGAAAGGATTGGCAAACAGGGAATAAGTACATGAACAATAAACTAATAGTTATTTCCATTGAAAAGTGTCTCGATGAGCATCGGCCGTCAAAGCAAAAAACTTTTTTTTCTAAATCACGTCAGTGTATTGCTTTCCAGCGTACTGTACTCCCAGAATTGACTATCCTGCTTCTTGTTCCGAACGGCTCCCAACGAAATGCCAGAAAGTCGGCAACGGGGTTGGGGTGGGTTACCCAGCTCCACCATGGGGCACCTCATCACGACTGACTCGAATTACAACTCGAAACTTTAACTGAAACTGGATTGAATTAAGAAAAATATATACTAGCTGTCTGCATGGATCATACTTATCTATACTATTGTGTGACCATATAGGCGTACGGGCTCTATATGTCAACCAGGAGAGACTGGGGGAAGCTTTTTTTCTTGCCACAGAAAATTAAACATTGCCCGGAAGTTCCTAGCACGATTAATTCATTTCAAACTTCGACGGCAATGAAGGACAAAGAGAACCATATAGGCCTATGCCTGACTATAAGATCATTGAACCATCACGAACAACTCTGAATAATCTTCCATTTGCGGATTCATTACACTGGGAATAAGGGGTGGGGGTGAGGCTTTCCATTTGATCCGCAAGTATATTGAACGGTCACCACAACGAGGGTGTATAGCTTGGGACTAGCACGGGGAGACTTGTCAACCTTGTGAACTTTTTTTGGGGGTGAGATGCGGGGGGGGGGGGGGGCGGTGAGTCGGCAAACTAAAACATACAGGGTAAACTGAGGGGAGGAAAGAGGTCAAAAAAAGAAAGAGTGAAAGACAGATGAAGGGATGGAGGAAGAAAGTAAAGAAAATGTGGAGATGGAGGCTATGGGTAGAGATAGATATGATATGAAAGTACAGAGAAAAAAAAACAAGAGCAGAAAAATTGAGATCACTGGGATACTGTCAAATACACAAGGAGAATATACAATCTAAATACTGGAATTAAATAATGCACAACATAAATACAGCTTTATGACATCAACAAATCAAAGGGGAAGGATATAATGTTTCAAGGATGCTGGAAAATAAGACACAACAGAAGATGATTATGGTTTCTGATCTATTAGGCTTCTTCTCTCTACTGCTACCAGGATGTAAGAGACCACAGGGACTCGCACAACTCTTTAAGTTGTGATGACCTCTGACCCTTACTATGCCTAACTGTTATCTTGCCAGGAAATAAATACACCAGTGCAGTAGAGGTTTAGAGACAGGACTGATTGATCGTGTCGATAGGGGTACATGTGATTCAAGAAGATAGATGTAAAGATTAGCATCGTTTGGACACTTCAAATGGGACCCCCTCCCCACCCCCTGCCCCACGTTCAAAACATATCCCCTCCTGTCAACGGAAATGAACACCAGTATAAATAAACCGATACAGATATTTATACACGCTGTGCGTGTAGGCCTATATACAATAATATAAAGCTGGCCATTCTCTGATTGTTACTCCTTGATTGAATTTCCCCAACCTTGCCCACCTTGACTTAGAGGGTGGCCAAGCTCCTGATTCACAGTCATAGCTACTATCGAACGAAATGGACGAAAGCAATTTATCTCAATCTGGTGATGCAGATGTATCAATAGCTGCTAATCCAACGTTTGTGAATGTCGCACAACCTGTCAACAAATGTCTGGGAAAAGTGCTTGTCCCTGCCATATGTATGATCTCTTTTGTTCAGGATCATGTAAATGTGGCAATGTGTATTCGTATAGTCTGAGGTTTCTCTCCCATGCTGCTCCATATCTAATCCTACTGGTGACATTGGACAGAACAATGGCAGATGGCTTCTTGAGAGGTGTAGAAGTAACTGGATCAGGTGTATCTGTAGAGATTACATAAAACAAGAGTTACTAGATTGCAAGTATCCTGCTATAGCTTCTATGGCTGTGACTAAAAATATACCTTTTGTTTAGAACTTATCACACTTATGCAGCACTGGAAACTGATATTTCAATTTAAATGGTGTCATTGAGTTTAGAGGGCATTGAAGTTATAAGTATGTTGGTGAAACCAAGACCACCCTCAAGAAGCAGTTCTAGTCACAAGTCAATACCATGAAAATGGAGACTCCAGTAGGGGAACACTTTCAGCTGCCCAATCATACCATTAAAGACATGTCCCAACAGGTAACTAAATTCGTATTTAACCATCTCAGACACAGTACACCACAGCAGAGATAGAGAGAGTGGACGGAATGCCCTAGCACCATTCAACTGAATGGGCTCAATATACAGGAAGGACATGACTAACTTTATCCTGCTACATCTCTGTATTCTGCTATAGTTTATTCGCCCTCTCTCCTTACTTAATCCTCGCTTTGTACGCAGTTTAGCACAGTTTATCTAAATACCTCTGCTTTCACTGACTCATTTTGTTCAATACACCATTAACTTCTTTCTTTGTGTTCACCATGTCCTCTCTGTTCCAGGCTCTATTGTGTCTCTTGAATTTACTGTTACTAGTCAGTTTGCCTCTAAAGAAGATCCTGATAATATCAGGCCCACTTACTTTTATAAATTTTCATACACATGTATGCTTTTTAGTGGATGAGCAATATGCTACCATTTTTTTCTTTTCTTTTGGAATTTAATGAGAATGAAATTGTATTATTTTTCTGATCACATCAGATCAGATAAGATTAGCACTGCTCTTCCAGTCTGTAATTCATGCAAGGATAAACATATAAATTTACCTTCTCCTTTCTGAGTGTCAACTGATCTTTCTGTGGTGACAGCTGCTGAGAATGCCTCTGTTTGACTTTCAGCATCTTTCCGGAAAAGATGCATTTGAAACCTATACAATGAAACAAAAAAAATTGTCCGTAAATCATATAACTGAAACAGTAATTTTACTGTACACCCCAAGCTTAATTGTATGCGTAATGAATCTGGTAATGACCAAATCATTACAAACATACATGTGTTTATCATACCTACCCAAGAAAAAGTATGAAAGAGAAAAGTAACAAACAAACACTTAGGCAGATTTCAATAATAACATATTGTTAACCCACATTGATTTAAACCCAGATAAGAATGAGATATTCTTTCATACTCTTCTTCAACATATCCATAAACCGCGGTACCTTTCAAGAATTGTAAGGATAATTTTGTGTGCCCAACTGCTTGCCCAACAACTTGAGCTCACATGTCAATGTAAAATTTACTATGTAAACTTCCTGTCTTAGTGAACTGATTGGTTTCATATCGCTAAAAGATGTCCAGTCTTTTGATCAAAGTTTGATGTACACTCATTTTTTACCTACTGTGTAAGCTTCCTGTTTATGTGAGCAGTTGGTTTCATGAGTGAGAATTGAGATGCTAGCTTACTCCATGACATAAGCCCACCATTGTGAAAAATTCCTGTTTACATGAATAGCTTGATTTCAGACTACCATTAATTTAACGCTAGATTACTCTCCACAAGAGATAGTTTCGGCCACCAAATTTAATAGATATTATAATTTTTGAACACTAAACATCAGATCATTCACAAGAAGCTGAACAAAAACAAGCATAGTACTGACTATATATAAAAAATATGATAACTTAGCACAGCATCATGAAGTATGAGCATCAGGCCTACACAAAAAAACTGGTACTTTCTTACCTCCAGGCATGGCTATATAAAGGTTTATATAGGTATAGCTATATGTACTATGGTCCCTCAATTTGTGAGGCTAATTTACCTAATTTCTTGCATAGCAGTTGGGTTCCTTCAAAAATCCCAAACACAGAAATGTACACATGATTGCTGGAATAAGGACAGACAGTCAGTAGATAACAGTATAACACCCTGTTGCCCAAATGAACCATTAAAACTTGATTGCATATATGCTGGCTGTGGCTGACCTTGGAAAAACCTAAGGTCTAGTTGCATACGCAGCGGTGTGAAAACATGTGAATCAGTTAGGAGTGATTCTAAATTATTTATGTAGATGCATTATTTTTATAGGAAAAATTGCAGGTCCATGTGGTTGTACTTGTACAGCACAGTAGGCCTTCCTCACTGGTGTATATTACAAAATTAGGGAATACAGTTACTATGAACACTAAATTCAGATACTTATTACTAATACTATAGGTTATGTTATATGCCTAGTTAATTATGACTGGGCATAGGTGAGGCTTTTCTTCAAATGCTCATTCACAAGAATTATTCTTCAAACAAGGACAGCTGATAACAATTTAGAACATGGAGGGGGTGGGGATGAACAGATCACCTAGGCCTAGTGGTTAGAAAATATATTTCCATCAATTTGTTGAGGCAAAAACAGTTTACTTTTTGGTGATGAGAAGGCCCAGCTTTCCATGGCATATATATGAGGAGTGAAACTAAAGACCCCCCATCCCTGTCAGTCTTCTTTAGGAAGGATATTTTAATTTTTAACTGTATACAGTAAAAAGTGGCTATTCTTACGACTAGTCGTAAGAATAATTTCCGATACGCATGGGCAGTTGCTATTTTTATGATTAGGAGCACTGGCGGATCCAAGGGGGCCATGCCCCCCCCCCCCAAAGGTGAGCTAAAAAGTGTTTCCTGTATCCGCTAAATCATATGATTGGAAATTAAAAAAATCGAGAGGAATAGCAGTGGTAGACTAGTCTAAACCTTTTCGTTTTCTGGTTTAAAATTAAATGCAGAGCTCCCAACTGACCCGCAATTCGCGGGAATTAGACCCGCATTCTAACACCCAACCCGCTGACCCGCACAAGCGTCCGAAAAAACCGCATTGTAATTGTCAAGTATACATAAAAAAATTTGCATCAAATTTTGACTTAGCAACCATCATTTCTTTAGCATTTAGCATAATAGAGTATAAAACCTCCTTTACAGCATCATTTGAACCTCAAATTAGCCTATATTTCTTTTCATTGGGGCGAGCAGCGAACATTTTCATGCCACGGGAAAGAATGAATTATCACCTACTATTCAATTTATTGATGTTACACACAAAAAAATGCATATTTCTCAGAAAATTTTGGGTGACAAAAGCCTTTCTAAGTTACACCATTTTACATGTAGGCATCACCAGGATTCCAAAAAATTCAAAAGGGGGGGGGGACACCCCCTCCCATTATACCCCTCCCCCAGGACGGCAATACGTGGCATGGACCAGCATTTGCCTTCTCAAGAGTTGGGAGCTATGTAAATGTATGAGCATGAGGATTTACAGTTACAGGCTGGTTGTAAGAAATTTATAACCTATGAGAAATAAAATTTCTTGAGAAAGATGATCGGAACTTTGTTTTATAAATATTTTAGAAAATTACACCTGGGAAACATTTTTTTTAGAAGTAAATTAACATCACCATTGTACACTTTTGTGGCACCAAATTGCATCTGAGGGCATTCAGCAATAGAAAATTTTCCAAAGGGGAGGGGGACACCCCCTCCCCTTAGACCCCTCCCCCATATCACTCTAATGCCACCTTGGCCCCTCCCAAACAAAGGCCTTGGATCCGCCAGTGATTAGGAGTACTAATTTTACAACGAGGAGTAACAATAACTTCCGGTTAGGGTTAGGATTGAGGTTTAGGGTTATGTTTAGGGTTACCCCTACCACATGCGCAGTTGCTTTATTTACTTTACAGCACATGAATTTGCCTTTGTCGTAAGAATAGTTTATAAATAATTGTTACCACTAGTCGTAAGAATAGCCACGGCCTATACAGTATCCTCATGACAAGCATTCACAAACAGTGATGATGATGACTCAGTAATACAACTTACTGCTATTTTGTGCTAGGATAAGTATGATAAGGTTAGCATACGCTAGGTCCATTGGAAAAATAATGAATGATAGGCCTAGTTACAAAGCCTAGGCTCATCAAATCATGTAGGCCTATGTTACAAATACAATAGCATAGACACTGCGAAGTTCGAACACCTAAGCCTTAAAATACCCCAAAAACTATCTTCATTTTATTGACAGATATGTACGTACATACTTGCGCACGGGTCATTTTGGAGAGGAAATAACTGTAGCTTCCTAGTTTTTAGTGATATTGGCTCTCGCTTGCAGGTTATCATGGTGAAATCGTGTATTTCTTAGGGTTGTCCGAACTTTGCAGTTTTCTGTACTTCGCAATACTGACAGTTACCTAAGACAATACCCTGTAGTACTACTATGTACTAGTATTACCCTATACAGTTTTAGCCTAGCTTAGCAAATCATTACCTTTTTGTGTGATCCTGAAGCAAATGTTCTGCGAAATCTGCGTTGCTAACAGTAGTCAAATCGTGGACATGTTTGTAGAGTTCTTTCTCCATTTGCCAGTTTACGTAGGAACGTAGAAGATAGATCTTCGTGGCATCTCTTCGTCGCTGTTGTTCCTTTGCACTGCTGTTTTTGTCAGGTCCATGCAACAATGGCTTTCCTCCAATTGAACCTACGCTCGTTCCAGGATAAGGTCGTTTTCTTTCGCCCGATTCTCCTTGCCCTGATCCCTTTTCCATGATTGTCACTATACTCTAGTCTAATCGAATGTATTTGTACGAAAATCGTACAGTATTCTTTACTCAAAAGGCACACAAACAACAAACTATCGCGTACGAAAATCCTTTGCGGTAAACAATACAGTAATCTGAAATGCTGTGTTATAACATTGTGTGCATGGGTACGGGCTTGTTACGCATACGCTTGCCTGTGCTATTCACTGATCTAAATTTGCCACCGAGGTCACGTGATTAATATGGGTCCCATTAAACCTCGCTGAAACCTCGATAATGCCAGCGCCCTCAAAAAAAAGTCTACGAGCGATATCGCCTTTAAGACATACTAAGGGATGATACACATTATGTTTGCTGCTTCTCTCCCTCAAGCTGTGACAAATGATGAAGTCAACAGAGCTATGGAGGATGGAGAAGAGTTACCTGTACCATCACCATCATATACCAGTACCAATGGCCACATTCCCAACTGCGAAGACAAAGAAAACAGAGATAGCTCCATTGAATTCATGACTCTTGAGGAAACAAAGTAAGTGTTATTGTTTCACCCATCCCAAAGCCCTCTTAACTTCACCTGACCATCCCTTCCCTGTTTCCTTGACCACTTGTTCCCTATTATTGTGACTCTCATCCCTCTACTGTCCTTGTTCCTGAAGGCTGCCCACTTCAGTTCAATGTGCTGCAGTGGTGCTTCATCAGCATCTAACCTTGCTGTTTTTGTCATATATGTGTACAGTAAACTGTAACTTGTTACCATCCCTGTACTTCTTGCTGAATGATATAATGCTGCAGCTAGCTTTATTTTAGTATGTAACATATTGACTGCATTCATTGCTTGCCTTGAGGTAATTTTACAAGGAAATGCAAATTTTCAACTTGTACTATGTGGAGGATGTCATTCCCTAAGGCATTCCTTAAAATATGAATCTTAAGTGTGACTCACAAATAGTTTCCGTAGACAAGAAGAGTTGTCCTTCCACCTTTGAAAAACAAAGAGATTGCCCTTTATTGTTAGAAACATGGAGAAAAAGAAATCACTCTCAGAATGCTACCTAATTTGTATGATTATTAATTTGATGAGTAACCACCACTTTGATGATGGTGTGTTGAAAGCAATTGTGCAAATTTGTTCTTTGATTTGCTAACCTTCAGTTAGTCATAACCTACAAGCATTATTAGTGTGAGCTTGTCTTTCACATTGGCAGTAACTTCTGTGGTCTTATGTCTTTTGCAATTATCGAATTAGGTAAGTTCTGCAAGCACAAACCGTGCACAAATCTTAAATTTACCTTATGAAGAAGACCCAATCTTCCTTGAAGGTAAGAGCACAACTTATCAGATTGCAAAATGCTAGAGTCTGGCAGTAAGAATGAATGGTGTATTTGATATTGTTTGGTGGTGTAGTGTAGTTTGGTGTGATATCTCAGGGATTGTAAGTGTTGAGTGACTGTGACTTTTATCATGGTTACAGACAGCATGGCTCCAAGGGATGATAACTTTCTCAGACAGCTGACATCTAGATGCAAGGACAAAACTCTTAATTTGCCAAGATCAAGAAATGATCATGACTGTGTGTAATTGGTGATGAATCACTCAGAGCATCCAATCCGCCTCTAAACTTAATGATGAGAAAGTTCACAAACCACAAGTAATTATGATATTAGTAGTAGAAAGTGTTTGAAAGTTAAGCCTGACTACACACTCTCTTGTCACTAACTACCTAGGCTTGTTCTTCTTCCAGCCATGGGTTTAATGCAACAAGCTTTTAATAGTGAAGTGCAGATTAAACCAAAGACATCTCATTAATCAAACTTGTAGGAAATTGTCCTAATGGAAATAGGACAAGTGAATACATAACTAATTTTAAGCATCCAACCACATGAAGGGAACATCTTCACTGACCAGGGCAGTTGGGGTGGAAATCTACTTGCATGAATAGTTATCAATAAAGATTGATGAATAAACTGTTAATCTTGGTGTGTTTTGAATATTTCTTCAATTTTGTACTTGTTTCATGAAAACGAAAGGGAGCATCTCGATTACGGGATTATCTACAGCTAGAGGGTTTGGTTAGAGGATATTGCCGGGGGTTGAATAAGAGTTAGGTTTTGAAGCTGTTGATTTATTCAGTCCTCAGATTATTGTGAGTATGATGAAGTTCAATCAATGGTTAAGTAAGTTGAGTCACATTTAGAGATTAAATCAAATTCAGTGAATAATTATTATGAGACCGTTCTTTTTTGAATGCTTATCCAGATCGATCTGCCAAATGTGGTGATTAACTAAAGCTCTGCTTATCATGTGGAGGAGACTACTACGATGCCATATACTGTGTCTAAAAATATTAATATTAATTAGCACCTTGCTCTAAGAGCCAATCACAAACGCAGCCAAGAGATCTACAATTAATGGACGGCTCATCAATTTAACCGCCAATGATTGCCTGGCAAGATGATATTGAGTCTTGCCTGAATGCTTGCAGCTAGAGTCCAAGTCCTGTTATATTTGCTACTTGTTGCTTCTGCAAGATAAGCCTCTTACAGTACACCATAACACATTACACATAATAGCTGGCAACAACACAATAGATATTAAAGGAGAAATAAACCCTAGCTTTTATTGCAGATGGTCTTTCCAGTAAAAGCAATAGAAAAGCATAAAAATCCCTTCTTTGAGATGAAAAAACGATTTGAATGTAGTTCATGTGTCGCGCCATTTTATTTGAATTGAGCCAGTTCCCGGATATACCGTGACGAAATCGAGCCACTTGGTGTATTTCAAGAAAAAATAGTTGCCAATCCCTAAAACAATTAGAATTGTACTTTCACAATAGTAATGAAAAAAATTTCGATCAAAAAATATCTTATGTCTTTATTGATCTGTAAAAAATGCTTAAAAAGTGTGTAAAATTTATTATTGTAACAAGTATCAGTGGAAATATAAATTTTGTGATCTTTTCAACGATTTGATTTTATCGTGTTTAGATTGCTCTCACCGCATACTCAGTCCTAGCGATAGCGTTACTTACATCCATCATTGCACTCCAAAAGTTAAATCATTTACTGTCGAGCAAATATCTTGAAAGAAGAAAATGGAAGCCTTTGAATTGGAATCATATCTTTTCGAACCAGAATATTTAGAGGAAGAACTGAGACATCGAGAGGAGGAGTTGTGCAAAGAATCACAGTCCGCGACTGTTGGTGATGTTTGCTCGAATCCCATTGCTGATACGAGTACCAGTTCTGCGAGCCACTGCGAAGAATGGTATCTGTGTGCGCTCTGTTCGCTATTGGAAAGCGAGAAGGAGAGGGTATGCTGCCATGGATTGTTCGCGGAAAAAGCTGAGTTGAACGCAGGAGAATGTCTGACCAACAGACCTGAATTCGGTTAACACAACCAAAGGCTTGGCATTCAGGCATTTTAACCAGCGAAATAAGCTAAGCGAGATGCTGGAACCTATTGTGAATAGACTATAACTCGTATGCAAAGCTTCATTGTTTCGAAGTTACATTACGGAGTGGCTTGCCTACGTCACTTTTGAAGTGCCCTCAATACTCAAAATAACAAAATGACCGTTGTTCAAATGGGTAAAAAAATAATTGGGAAATTCGCGTAAAATTCAGGGAAACTTTATTTTGCTTAGTTATTACACAAATGGAATTAGAAAATTATCCCTACCGCATGTACACTGCTAAAACCCAGAGCTTATGTCTGCTTTAACTTCATGTATAACAAGCTGGTGCACACGATGCATCACAGTATAGAATACATGTACACAACTTTGCAGCCTTGCGATCAGTTAGAGGTTTAAAAAGAGCGCAAAAAGAAATTGTTTGAAGCAACTTGCTGTAACGTAAATTCTGCTACTTAAGCAATAGCTGTCATATGGACATGGACAAAGCTAACACTTCTGTGGCTGCTGCGGAGGTTGAGTTTGGCTTCTATAGTGCTAATGTACAGTAGTGTCACAAGCCATTTAGCCTGGCGTATACCTGGTACGACAGAAGAGGCAAATATGACATGACCAACATATGTTTTGTACTTGGTCATGGATAATTGAGTATCAAGTTAAATAACGTACTAAAAACACCCTCAAGATCAAACACCGTAAGTGTATAACATGGTTTGCAAACTATAACATGGTAGTTAAAAGTGACTTGGCCATTCATTAATTTCACCCGCTCCCAATAGTGGGAAAAGAAATGATAGAAGGGGAATCCCTTATTGCAGTTGTGACAAGGAAGAATATTGGCTTTCACTACCATACAATTTTGTATTTTATTTTTAATAATTGCGATGCAAAATTTGAATTTTGATGTAATGATATCTCTATCTAGATCACAAGTGTAGAGGCTTGACTGAATGTCTCGCATTTTATTTAAGATTGGTGTTTATTGTACCACCCTTAACTGAACTTTTAATAGGTTACCCAAGTCGCCTTTATTAATTAAAACCACCTCCAAACTTCCAGCTAAAACCCCTAAGCCTGTCTATTAAGTTCCAATCAGTTTAATGCAATTTCAAATTGACTGGTTAGATTCATCATCGTTTAATTCAATGGCCTCATTTGTCATAAACTTCCTTGTAACTATTGCAGATTGGGGGATTTCTGAAAATTAATAAATCTAAAAATGATGCACTCACATTTAAATCATCTCAGCATTGTAGCGAGTGTAAAAATGGTAATCTGTAACTGCTACTCATACAGTGAGCCTATGCACACTATCATCAAAAGTTTTGCCACAGCAAGAATTCAACTGATGTATAAATGTTTGAGGGGAGTAGAAAGGTGTCAATGGCTCATATCTGGAATCACATAATAAAAGGCCATAGCCTACATACTAGGCACACAAGCGTTAGCCTAATGAATGTTAATAGTTGTGAATGAGTGATCGGAAATAACTCTTTTGTAAAGCTGTAACAATCTTCATACAAATAACAATCAGATGTTTATGTAGTAGGTGATAATCTATTTGATAAGACAATGGACAAATAAATGAAAATATACATGCATTGTCAAGAATTTGAAAGCTGATCGCATTGTAAGTTTACAAATTTACATTGCACATAATGTGAGTACTGTACAGTACTTGGAATCAATACCACAGACACTAGGGCTCCAGACGTGTTATTACTGAATGGATGGCCAGTACAGAAAATCGCGGCTTCTGATATAAGGGGTTGGGATAATCAGAGTTTTACTGTATATGTAATGTAACCTGTCATTTCTGTGGCTCTATTTCATTTCAGTACTATCCGAGAGCAGTTAGGTTTAAAACCATTACCAGTTGAGAAACTGCAGAACCAGATGTCTCCAGCTAAACTGAGAGGTCCTCACAGTAGTGTGACCAATCAAAGAGTAAGTGTAAAAACTATTTAAATATCAACTATAAAATGAGGTCACAAAGCAATACATTGATAAAACATGTCATGACCTTGTTAACATGACTCCCACCATTTGAGGAACCTTGACCTATGTTGCACACCTATCGTGATTAGAACACTGTTTTCCACATGTGCAATGACAGGGCTCAACTTTTGCAAAATCACTTGTGCAGTGTCTACTCTATTTCCATATCGTCCATGGCCATCTCTATATTGAGAGGAGATAACATCTCTCTGATTACAGCCTCAGAAGGTGACTTAAAATCCATATTCCAAACTAACCAAACAAACAGCAGTTTGAAAACTTATTTCAGAAGAGTCGAAAAAGGTAAGAGACAAGAAGCATGTTTTATCAAGGATTTAAGAGGAAATAAAAGTTGGTACTTTGTAATGGAGTCACGCTCAGTCATGCAAAAGTGGGCGTGGCACCTCAACTAAAAAGCTCTAACTCAAAAAGCATAAATCTGAGAACACCCAAGTTTTGCACACCTTCCTAACTCACTAATATCTACAAATGAGCCATATCCAACAGGTTACCTGCCAAACCTTTGGTTGATTTTGTGTGGAATGACCGAAGAGTGAATTAGTGAGTTGCTCTATATTAATATTTCACATTAGTCAACATTAGTGTATTTGTTCCTTAGGTGGTTTCAAATGGAGAAGGTAAAGGTTAGGGTTTGTACACATTCTGACAAATGTCTTAAAAGCCATTCAAGATTGTTGTCATGGTGATGAGTTCGAAAGAACTAGTATAACTTTAGACCAATGATGCTGTGTATGTAGTCAATGTAACCTTGTCTTCCTGGGACAATACCCATAGGAATAAGGTGTAAACCCAAGTCCATGCATGACTCTATAATTTATCCTCCATGTCATGTTCTGGGATATTGCAGTTCTCTGGAGACCTAGAGAGTTTGGTATCCAGGCCCTGTATTGATTTTACATCCTATCATATTTGCTGCTAGAATGGTCTCTTTCATCATATCAGGTTAGGTAACTTGAATCAAGTCCTTGGGGATTCTTATTCCTCTTGACCTGTTTATTCTAGTGAGATTGCTGTGATCTTTTCTGGAACAGTGCTTGGTTAAGTAGATCTCTGCTTTTCTAGATCAAAGCTGATTATTGGCCTGTGGAAAAGACTGTCATTTTAGTATCAACATGAAATTGTAAACATGTAAGAAACCTGATGTTTGGTATAATAAGAAAATCAAATCTGTTTCTTCCATCTTGCTGTTTACTTCCTTTACTGTTTTGCAGAATCTACCATACTACCTTTTCTTCAGATATTAGATTATTTTATTGATCACATTAATTAGAATATGATGTATTTTAACAATTTTGACATCAAATTGGATTTTGACAATTTTGATTCTTTGCCAACGGCAGAAGGAATCTTTGCTATATTTATGGCATGTGTGGATGTGTGACACTTGCTCGTAAACGCTATAACTTCATAAGGATAACTGGGGTACATTTCATATTTGGTATGTATGTTCCCCTTAGGTAGCACTGGTTTGGGATTGTTGTTGGTATCGGTCAAAGGCAATTTGAGGGTCAGCATGGGTCAGTGTCTGAAAACTTTGTTCACACAATATCTCAAGAAGTAGAAGTTGCAGGAAGTTCGCCTTTGCAGTTCCTGTCCTGTAATTAGTTCAGCAAACCCTATTGTTTGCAGTGGATGTCACTATTCAGTCGGTAATCTGACCTGGTGACCCTCATTATGTTCAAGATATGTGACGTCAAGCTTTTTTGAATTTTAGCGCTAAATTTGAAAAGTAGACAACAAAACTTTACAGCTGAATATCTCTTAAAGAAGTGGCATAACGATGATTTCACTCCCACACACACACAACAAAACAACATGATCAACTTTTAAGACACTTTCGAAGAGAAATTACACACTTACGGCGGGTCACGACCAACGTGAACGAATCGAGCACTGTGTATCCAAGTTTCAAAACGTGAACACGTGAGTAAAAAAAAATGGCCAAAATTGAACTTTCCGTGCGTGAACATACTCGATATCCGCACAAAAGCATCTTGAAATCCCAACACAGATTTAGGTACTTCTTATGGTTTAATCCGAGTTCTAATACGGACACTTACAGATGTTTTACGACGGCTATTGTCAGTACGAAACATAAGGTCCATTTTTAAAAACAAAAATGGCGGACTGCTTCATAAGGTCATGCATATTCATTGTATAGTAATGATAACGTCATCAAATTACGCCTTTTCCGATGAATAGTCATGAAATATTAGATGACTGACAACCATACCCGGTACTAGAAGAATACGCAATTTCCACTGCTTTTGATCCGGTGTTTCAGAATATATTTTTGACTTGCTTTGGTTAAGTTAAAACTGAGATTTGAACCATTTTTAAGTATGTGGAACATGAGAAAAGCAAAAAACCACTCGGTTTATTTGTTTTGTACAAACTTAGGGCATCAGGATTATTAATTTTAATTGTAAGGACAGGGAAATCAAAACATGCTAGCCGAGGTTGGGGACTATCCAGGAAAGGGATGGGGTGGAGAGGTATGTGTGTGTTTGTTGGTGGGTGGGCGGGAGGGGGCATCGGTGATATGGAACAGATTGGAGGGGAAAGCTTATTGGCTGCCAACACAAAAATCTAACCCATTGGGGTGCTAATGGAATAAGAGGGGGGGGGGGGGGGGGGAGGTTGACATGGAAATAAACTCATCATTTGGAAGTCATCCTTAATGCATCGGTAGTAACATTCTGTGCGATCACCACTGTCCTACAGTACCAGTAACAAATAAAGACCAAATAAAGAAGAAAGATCAAGGGTCTCCAAGTCCTTATTTATCCTTGGAAGTTATCTTTATTATAAACTTCTGGGTACTTAACATGAAACAATGCTATATAAATTTCAACACAAATGTGTAGAGGAATGAATACAAAAATGAAAAGGTTATGTATATAATATTAAAATGGCATAGAAGGTAATATATGACATTTATAATTGGACTGTACATGGAGGTACCTGGAGGTAAGATGTGGTACATAGACATTTCAACAAAAAAGGTGACAAGGCAAAATAAAATATGATAATTTAAAGAAGCTCACCATACACGAAGCATGTAGAGGTGGACAGGTGTATACAAAGTGAAAGAACTATTAAGTATTAAAAGTATAGCATTGTAAAACAGAAAGAGATGATAGTTAAACCATTCACACCACATAATGAAATGTGCTTATCAGGCAGCAAAGATGGCAGTTTTCTTTTTCAAATAAATGAAAGTAATGTGACCAGATGTATGAGTACAGTATGCTATGATGTGGAATCAATATAGCACAGGGCACTGAACAAAGGTGGAATGAAAGATACCAAAAAAGTGTAACAATGCTTTATAAATTTCAACAAAAATGTGTAGAGGAAAGCACACAAAAATGAAAAGGGTAATCATATAACATTAAAATGGCATTGAAGGTAATATATAGAGATATTTATAATTATACTGTATATGACCAAAAACAGCTGACTCTGTACACGGAGGTAAGATGCACATAGACATTTAAATAAATGAGGAGACAAGGCAAATAATATACGATAATTGAAAGAAGCCCACCATACATGAAGCATGTAGAGTTAGACATGTATATACACATTGAAAGAACTTTTTAGTGTTGAACGAATAGCATTATAAAATAGAAAGAGATGATAGTTAAACCATTCACATCACATTATGAAATGTGCTTATCAGGCAGCAGAGATGGCAGTTTTCTTTTTTAAATAAATGACAGCTAATGTGACCAGATGTCTGACTACAGTATGCTATGGTTTTGAATCAATATAGCACAGGGCACAAGGTGAAATGAAAGATAAAAGAGTAACTTAAAGATAAAGAAAAGAATATATCAAAAATGTACATGTAGAAAAGGTGTGACTAAAAAATAAAAGTGATGTAAATGTTGAAAGCATCTACAGAATACAGACACAGCAATCAATGAGCCAGTCACAACACATTACAAACGTATGTACAAAGAGGCAGCACATGAAAGGACAGAGTCTTTTACAGTTTATGTGGGACGGAGTGAAAGACGTCATGTGATGTTGTCACAAGATCAGCTGATATATGAAATAACTTATAGTAACAAGGAAACACAAGGTCTTATTGCCCAAGGTTTATGGAGTACTGAAGAACTTTCAAAAAGAAAAAAATGGAAAAAAACCCATATAATGGAATGAAGTGTCATCCAGATACATGGTAGCTTTTGCACAACATAACAAAGGTACGTACAGCAGCTGCAGCACAAGAAGGACGGAGTCTTTTACAAAGTATTTATCGGACGGAGTGAAAGACTGCATGTGATGTTGTCACAAGATCAGCTGATATATGAATATGTGTTATATGAGAAAATTAAAATTAACAAGGTGGCATGCTCCATGACTGGAACTTTTATAAGGCTTTAATAATATCGGCAAGCATTAGTGTTGTGTTTAAAAATGGCACGGCAAGGTATTGGTTTATGACAAACTTTGCCTAAGGTTTAATTGCTCAAGGTATATTAAGTACTGAAAGAAATTTAAAAGATATGGAGAAAAAAAACAATTCATTGTAATGTATCATTGGGTGGCAAGAAGGCAGGTTTTAAGGCAGCACCAAATGCTAGATGATAAAGTATTCTCAAATACATAATAAAAAATAAAATAGATCATGAGATGTAAAGGTTATGTAGTAATGCCACCATGCACAACTACTGGCGATAACATTTTTTCATGTTTGCTATGTTTCCCTCTAATTTTTTCCCCCTCTAATTGTGTCATGTTTCCCTCTTATGCACTAATATTAAGATAAGTAATAAAATTGGTCTAAAAACACCAGAATGTCCTTAACTTCACAAAGTGGTGAAAGGTGAACTTAGAACCATCCCAAAAGCCCCTTCCCAATAAAGGGCCACCTCTCACAAATAATGCACCTAAATATCCACTTAGTTCCTCCCTCCCCTCCATCACCCACCAACTGAACCCCATAGCTCAACCACCCCTCTCCCTCCTCCACCCCAAAAAGCAAAAAAAATAAGAACTTGAATAAGTAGAAACAAATTTTGACCACACTATACTTTTGTCTAGAATAGGACTTATGTTTTGACATCCAACATGTAAACCAATTCACTATAAATCACTACAGTATTGAAGGATTAAGGCTGCTAAAGATGTTCATTTTGTGTATATTTTCATCCACAAAGCAATTACTCATCATTCATAGTGCAAGTACATCATTCATAGTGCAAGACTTTTTTGATAAAAACAAAAACCTACCACGAATATCATCATAAGTAAACAAAGGAACCTCACTACTATTGCTTGGCAGTTTTAAAGGTACTCTTTTTATCTAAAGTTTACTGACAAAAGCTTCACAACACATTCTGGATTGAAAGTCAAGTCTGATTTTTTATTTCACATGTTAAACAAAACTTGATGACAGTAGTTTTGGAGATAATTTTTGAATAATTTCTCACGTATTCAACAGTGGTAAGCACTCACTTTATTGGCAAACTCACTGTTTAAAGGGGCATAAGTACCTAACAGTAAAAGGAAATAATAATGTTGGATGTCAAAACCCAAACCTGTAACTTTCCATTATGACTGCTGTGACGGCACCTGAGAATGAGAAAAACAGTAAAAAGTTGATACACCAGTTGATGTAGAGGCAAAGTTATATACCAATGTCATCAACTGAACTTGTCGAAAGACATATGGAACAATCCTTAAAGATGATTTTGTTTGTTAGAATACAGTAATGAGCATGGCAAAGAAAAATTCCTGACTTGTTACAGCAAAGCTCAATAGCTGTGGCATCATCAATGTCAAACAATTTGATTAGAGTGCTACGGTTAACAAATTTTGATGTCTGATGCACATTTTCTTGACTAGTGCAATTTGGCAACTGACGTGTATTTCACGAAGGTCTTTTAGAGGGAGGCCTAGTTTCATCTTTGACTGAGCTAAGTCTAAGTTTACATGCATAGCAAACACAGTCATAATCCAATATATTTTTCTGCCTTAAGTTAGCACTATAACCAACTGAGAATTAGCTGGAGTGGCTTGAGCTATGTGCCAGTAATGTGGCTTGGACTCTTTACAAACATTACATGGTCCAGCAACTTTCTCTTCATGGTATAACTGACAAGCTGTTTCTTTGGCATGATGTCATGAAAGTTAAAAAGTAAAAAAAACCAGAATGACAAGTTCCACACAAAAATTAGAAACTTATATGATACACATAAGCACATACTCATTGTAGTCAGGATGCAAATTGTTATCTCCCAATTTCCTAAACATACAATTGAATTAATACACTGAGTAATCAAAACTTTGGACTCGTCAGTAAGCAGAGATTTAAATTTCTAAGCTACAAGTACAAGCAGAATGCAGGCCTATGTTGTACCCACATCCCAAAATCCCAAGGCTGCATGTGTCTCAAAAGGTTCAAGATCATTCACAAAAAAATGAAACCCTGCTTTGTATTGAAATGTTGGTTAGTGCATCTGCTACAACTAGTGGGCAAAACTGCAGCTAGAAAATAGAATGCTGTTTATTCTACATAACTATTAGGAATAAATGAATATGTAGATAGGCCTAGCCTTGTAAATGCCTACTACCTTTAGCCAAGAATGAGAATAGCACTCCACCCAAAGCTTAAGTAATGTATTTCCTAAAACTAAAAGTGACACTCCAGTCAACAGATACAAACAGACTTAGGCCATAGCCTTACTTTATATCGAAGCTTACGCCGTGCACTGCTTTGAACTAGTACTACTAGAGCCAAGACCAACGAGGCCTTAAAGTTTAAGTTATCAAAATATGAATATTTGGGCCTAGCCTAAATAGTACATGACTATAGGCCGGTTGGCTAGGCCTATACTAACTTAGGAAAACAGAACCCTAATACTAATAGTACTAGTATCATACTTAAATTTAAGAGCGATCCGCGATTAGGACACTATATAAAATTTGTCACAACGAATTTAAAGAATTTACGGTGTGACGAAGCCCTACCTACGTTGCTGACAACTATGTCGAAGGCTTTAGTATGAGAGTAGTTAGTACTGTAGAAAAGTAATACTAGTAATAGTAACTAAAAGTACGTAGGCCTATACTATTACTAGGTATATGAAGCCAATGTGTTAGGCGACATTACAGTGCAACAACAACGTTAAGCCGTATGTACTGTTTCTAACGATTAAGCAAGAACTTGGCATGATGTTTGACCTAAATTTTTGTACACTTTTTACGGGTGAACATAATCCAAACTTACAGCTTCGATGCTTTAACGTATTGCCAACATTTTGAAACCATCATTATGATAACCTACATTCTAATACGGAAACCTTACAGATCCGAAAAGTCAGAGTTACTTACCTACAAATTCTCCTCGCCGTTCCACAACGGCAGAGAAATTCATTGATTGAAGCTAGATGAGAACGAGTTCAACCGAATTCTCACGAAGATGTGTCTTTGCACTATATCAGGATGCTCTAATACCATATACGGCAATTCTCGGTGATCAAGATCATGCATAATTCATGTTTTAACGTGGGCTTCGGTATTGGAAACGACTCGGCTTATTTCCGCGCCATCTCCGATTTGCCACTTCCGGTTTGTGCATCGGATTCGTGAAAGTTGCGCAATAACGGTCGTTTTCGGCGAGGAGAGTTTCCACTGTATTGTTTGCAGTGGACGTCAAAGGTCATTTTGGTCAGCAAAGGGCAAAATTTGAATATAACAAATGTGCTATATCTCCAGAACCAGAACATGAAATTAGCTCATATATGCATGGTATGATAGCCTTGTGTAATGTACAGTTTGTACACAATTTGATGTAGGTCAGGGTTCATTTAAGGTCACCAGGTGTCAAAACTTGAACACTATTGAAATATGATATTATACAAATAATAAATGGTTATGAGTGCAATAGTGCAAATATTTCATGAGTTGAAAGATGGAATGTTCTATTCAATGAGGCGCAGCCGAGTTGAATGGAACAAATTACATCTTTCAACGAATGAAATATTTGCACTATTGCACGAATGGAAACCATTCATACAACACCTTCAAATTTGGATATAAATTGGATGTAAAATGCACTCATGCAACAGATTGTTTTGAACAGACAGGTTTCTCTGCTCTCTTACCATTGAAAAAATCCTATAAAAAAAGTATAACACATGGTTCTATTTCATAGAGTGCAATAGAGCGTATTTTGCATGCAATGGACGAGTAATTGACCAATCAAATGGCCGGGATGTAATTAGGTGTTGTATAAATCTGAGTAAAAAACTGCAGTAGCTGGTATATATGGCTATGGCTTCTTATAATGAGTACAAGAACCCTTTTTGTTTTTTGGTGGAGAGTACTGGTCATTTGGGTTCAGCAGAGGTTATACTCTAGAAAGTTATAGTATGATATCATAAGAGTACTAGAGCCCATTATGTTTTTGTGAAGGTCATTTGAGGTCAACAAGGGGGGGGGGGGATTTAAAAACCTGAAAAGTACAGTAGCTGGAAAATTATGTATTGAAGTTGAGACTTCTAATTTGCTTCAAGTCAATGGTTGTTTGGTTAGTACAATTCAATCCCTGAAAGCTTTTCTTCTTAGTTAGGGATGTGGTCAGTAATATGCTGTTGGTTCCAGCAAGACGTTTTGTACAAGGACATGGAGTACAGGAAATCACATAATTGATCAGATCCTAATTGATATTGTTATAAAATTGTGAATGATTTGTATTTTTAAGAACCTAGTTAGTAATTGCAGAAAGTTTACACCATGTCAGGGTAATATTTCATTACTCTCACTATCTTGGTATACATCCATACTCTCACTATCTTGGTATACATTCATACTCTCACTATCTTGGTATACATCCATACTCTCACTATCTTGGTATACATCCATACTCTCACTATCTTGGTATACATCCATACTCTCACTATCTTGGTATACATCCATACTCTCACTATCTTGGTATACATCCATACTCTCACTATCTTGGTATACATCCATACTCTCACTATCTTGGTATACATCCATACTCTCACTATCTTGGTATACATCCATACTCTCACTATCTTGGTATACATCCATACTCTCACTATCTTGGTATACATCCATACTCTCACTATCTTGGTATACATCCATACTCTCACTATCTTGGTATACATCCATACTCTCACTATCTTGGTATACATCCATACTCTCACTATCTTGGTATACATCCATACTCTCACTATCTTGGTATACATCCATACTCTCACTATCTTGGTATACATCCATACTCTCACTATCTTGGTATACATCCATACTCTCACAGTACTTAATTGGTACAGGTTGAAGATGATGTTTAAGATGTGATTTGTATCTAAGTTTAATCAGAATCTTAAACTGCTGCATTCTCAATATTAAAGACCTCAGTGATTTAATTTGACAAAAAAACACTTGATCTTAACCTACAGTTTAATATTAGTGCATGGTATTACAACAATTACATTTAGTGACAGATATTGTCCAAAGATTTGCCCAAATATGATACTGATGGAAGGTTATTCAACAGAGGTCAAAGTCTGGAAACATTGTAAGCTTGCTCAATAACTTTTATGATAAACAGCTTTGCAGTGTCACTAACTGTCATAGGAGTTGACATTTTGTGCTTTAGTGGCTGAGAGGGTTTTCCATTTCCACTAATGACTGTTCTCTGTCATCGACATTCAGAAGGGTAGTACCTTTGCATTGATCAAGTTATCTGGAACTCATTTCTGATGTTCTGGTACTTGACTTCAGGGCACATTGTCTTCAGTTACTCTAACGATCAGGGGATTCCATAAACATTATTAACTTGTGTAAAAGTAAGTTGGCCTGAATTTTCGTTCCTTGCACGATCTTCTTCAGAGGCTAAAGAAGTATAAACTTATACCATTCCAGTAAAAAATACTATTCCAGTATAAAATACTCTTCCAGTATAAAATACTATTCCTTACTATTTTCTTATAAGATCTTTAAGGTTTTTTAACTTTGGTCAAAGTTTCATAAATTGGGTTCGTACTTTTTACAGCAACTGCACAGCTTGTGTTTGCAATAATGGCTATTCAACCGGGTTTTTTCCGGTGCAGCGAGGCGTGCGTCAAGGCTGCCCGCTTAGCCCGTACTTATTTATTATTTGTACTGAGGTTTTGGCTATCTATACAAAGTGTAGCAGATTACATGGTATTGAAATTGGTGGTATCGAAACTAAGCTTCTTCAGTATGCGGATGACACCACATTCTTCCTGGACGGTAGCCAGTCATCCTTAAATGAAGCTCTCCGTATTCTTAACATTTATAAAATTTCGTCGGGTTTGACTATTAATATGGATAAATCCATTTTGTTTCCTCTCGGGTCTTACGTCCATCACCACCCTGCTTTTGTAAACAACTATAATCTAAAGTTTTCCGCTGGTCCTGTTAGGATGTTAGGTATTTGGTTTACGCACAATGGGAACGATCTCTTTAGATTAAACTATATATCCAAACTTTCAAGGCTTAAAAGCTGTTTGCGACTTTGGTCTACAAGAGATCTTACCCCGGTAGGCCGCAACGTTCTGGTTAAAAGTTATGCACTATCACAGCTTGTGTATTTGTTTTTGGTTCTTCCTAACCCACCGCGTGACTTTATTAAGGATGTAGAAAGTACCATTATTGATTTCATTTGGTCAGGAAACCCGGATAAAGTCAAGCGAAACAGTGTCATTAATGGTTTAGATAAAGGAGGTTTAAATGTTGTGCACATCCCAAGTTTCATTAACAGTTTAAAATGTACCTGGATAAAGCGTTATTGCGATAACACTGAAGGAGTCTGGAAGCTATTTTTTACTGACAGTTTGTCCAAGTTAGGTGGTAAGCTGCTTTTTCAGTGTAATTGTAAGGTGGAAGATCTCCCACGCTTGTCTAATATGTTTGTAGACCAAACAGTTAGAGCCTGGCTGGAGGCTTCTTTTTATTCTCCCTCTGATAACTTCGGTAAACAAATCATTTGGAACAATCATCATATTCGCATCAATAACAAGATTTTCTACTATAATTTCATGTACAAAAAGGGTGTGAAGTTTGTTTCGGTTTTTTTTGACATTAACAATAAGGCCCTAAGTTACCACACTTTTAAAGAAAAGTTCCAGCTGGCACACTTTCCCTTTACTGTTTACTGGGGACTGATTCGCAGTATCCCTCTCCAGTGGAAGCAGAGTGGGTGTAGCATAAATGACATTACTAATTTAAATATTGATTTGTTTGATAACATATTGTTTTATACAGGTTCTGTTTCTCAGTATCTTTATCGTAATTTCTACATGACTAAAATTGCAGTGGAGCCAACTGCTTTGGCCAAATGGAAAGCAGAGTTTAGGGGTTTCAGTTGTCACGATTGGAGTAACATTTTCAGTATGCCCTGGTACTCTATTTCTGAGACGAGACTCTCCTACTTTCAATTCCGTTTCTTACATAGAATTCTTCCAACCAACAGACTCCTTAACCTCATGGGTATCTCTGACAACACGTTATGTTCATTCTGTAAAATTGAAATTGAAACCATTCATCATCTTTTCTGGGAATGTCACATCACATCTTCTTTTATAGGTGAAGTGGTCAGTAAGGTGATTGGTATAAATATTCACTTTACAAAAGAGGATCTATTCTTCGGGTTTTTATTAAAGAAACGTCACCCTTATAATTTTCTCATTCTTCAGCTTAAGTTATATATTTTCAGTACCAAGCGTCAAAACAAGACCTTAAGTTGTAATGAATTTATTCATAAGTTCACGTTTGCATTAAAGGTGGAGAACTATATTTTTCGTCATAACAAAAAGAATAATAAGAATAACATTAATTTCGAGGAACTCAAGGATGCTTTCGCCTCATTAATAAAAACCTCAAATATTTAATTTTTTGCAATTTCCACATCCTCAATTGTTATAATTTGCTGTTATTTGTTGTTATATTTTCTAGTAAGTCTGGAATTCTTCTTGTGGTTATTCTTCTACTTGTTCTTATCATACTAATTTGTTTTCTATCCGCCATGTTGGTCGATATTATACTGCATGGTGTTGCTCAATTTCATTGTTATTTAACTTTTGCTATTTTTGAATGGATACGTTATTTGTATATTTGTATATTAATGTATAGTTGAAATAAACGGAGGAAAAAAAAATAAAAAAATAAAAAAATAAAATACTATTCCAGTATAAAATACTATTCCAGTATAAAATACCATTCCAGTAAAAAAAACTATTCCAGTAAAAAATACTCTTCCAGTATAAGATACTATTCCAGTATAAAATACTATTCCAGTATAAAATACTATTCCAGTATAAAATACTATTGGGCAGGTCCAAGCTATTGTATCCCTAGAAGCCAAATTTCAAACTTTACTGAAGCACCCTAAATGTGGTGTCATGTTAAAGCTGAATTATTGAAGTTTCAGATTTTCATAATTTTTTGGTTCCTTGCTGAAAGCAAAGGAACCTATGTATTCAGGTTGGCGTGTGTGTGTGTGTGTGTGTGTGTGTGTGGGTGTGTTCAAGTTTGATACCTTATGGGGTACTATACGAGTTTCAGCATTACTTACAGGGTACACATTCCTTACGGGGAACAAATTCAGTACCCCGTAAGGACACTGTACATTTTCAATGCAACTATCAGGCTGAAACATCTCTCTGACAACCCCTCTTTGTTAATGCCTGTTCACACACCTCCATACAATTGACCTTCACGCTTGACTGAACTTGAGCAGGTTCTTAATTACTGCCACCATTTTGCCTTGTGCAGTTCTAATCTGCCCCAAACTATTGCTTTCAATGCAGTGTAGAAATTGTGCTGTTGGAATAATGACAGAGGGAAAAGGATGTATTTACTCTGCATCCTTGCTTACCTGTCTCCCCACAACCTTAGCACCTATGCTCTACCATGCCTAGAGGGATCTGGTAACATTTCAAGTTACAACACAAAGTGTTATAACTTCTTTAGCAACTTTATATAAAGTGCTTTCCAAAAGTCATTGTTTTATAGATCCATACAGCAGAGAAAAAATGTTTATCCTGAATCGGTAATTGGTGAGAACTGGCATTGGTGTGCAGTAAAGAGATAGAAGTAATATCATTACTGTAACAAGTTACATTTGATGTATATCCTAGACACTAGTGTGGTATTCTCAGCACTTTGTTGTCCTCGCCATATGTAGGCCTGCATCATGTCTGCACTTGGCTTAGGTTGGTAAACGAATGATACACATTCAACAATGATACAACTGGTCATGATTTATTTGTAACTAGTAACATAGCTTGCAAATATAATCAATTAAATTTCCAGAATGTAGGCTTTAACTAAGGCATTTATAAATACATCAGTTCTTCAATACAAATCGTAACTCGAAAACCCCGGGCACTGGTAATTGAGGAAAAGATTAGTGTAATTTGTACACTAATTGCATGGAACTGCCACGAAAAATATACAAGAAAGTATGGGATCATTTTGAAGCTGTGATGGTGAGTGTTCCTCTTATCTTAATTAAGTATGTAATAAGGCCTATTGAACACTTTGGCGAAGTAGGCACTTTGATTAATAGGGAGCTCCAATGATTTTCAGAGATTCATCAATTTATCATTTTAAGTAATTCATATTTTCTTACCTCCAAATGGTTAATTTTGTGGGGCCAAGAATCTCTTCATCAAGTAATTACCCATTCTTTTTCATATAATCTGGCTACTTAACTTGAATATTTTGTTTGAAGAAGTACAGAGCACAATATTGCATAAAACAATAGTTTGCTTTATTAACTCAAGTATGTTTCATTAAGCAGGGAAAACCATTGATCACCAAGCCAATAACAGCAAACAATTATTGTTTATTTAGTATAATACTTCAGTAATTTGTTACAGTAGGCAAAGGACTTAACATTTAGGGGTCTTGCATTATTACAAAAACTGCATGCATCATTGGAATATAATTTTGTATGTACATCACTGAGAATATAGTTATGGATATTGCATTGAAAAATGTTTGTTTGTATTACACAGCCGTGGCAGAAATTTGTTACAAACTGAGAATTCCATTGGTCATCAATTATGAATGGCTGACTACCCACAATTGGCTATAGATATACTCTGGTAAGTCACCTTTAATTGTTATTGATGCATGCACAAATAATCAAGTAATATGGACATGAATTCACCTGAAAATGTTTTGCCAAGAGTGGTGGCATTTGAGTGGTGTATAGTCAAACCATTTGAAAGGCTTTTGCGGGAGGTTACAGGGACTTTGTGTGTTCAGATTTTAGGTGCATTTCTCAACCATTTAACACCTTGTAAAATGGGTTTTGAAACAATTGCTCATAAGCAACATTGTGCTATATTCAGAAAGCTATACATACCATATCTATGGATTTTTTAAGCTTTCAACTTTTGGATGTCTAAGTTTATCTATACATTGACTAATTGAATAAAATTCATAATATGACTGTATTGCCTCCAGTTTGCAAGGTCACACAAAATCTGTGAAGGAAAAAGGCTGGATTTAATACTAGGTTGATTTAGTGTTGATATGAAGGCAAAAGATTTTGGGCAGTGTAAAGAAGTTTATAATACAGAAGGTAACATTACCAATGAGAACTGCACTGACGAGTTGACTTCAGCACTTAATTCATTAAAAATGCATTCATGACATTGAGCATAGCTTAAATGAACATACCTAAAAAGGCTAGAAGATTGAGTATTCTGAATTGCACAAAAATGCTCTATTATTGTGACATATCAAAGCAAAACATCAGCTTTAAATTAAAAAAGTGTCTTAGTACATTCTGCTGAATAACTGAGTGCTATTTGTCATAAACAACATTTGGGAATGGACCTTTACAATTTATTAATCTACTCACACAATTTCATATGCAACTTGTAGAATTGAATTACACTTTTTCAACATGTCCCAGAGTGGATATGTTGAAATTGATTGACAAAGTACAAATGTTTATGCAATAGAAAATGTGATCAAGATAGATGTTGGTGTTATAGGTTTCACATTTCACCAATATGCAGGATTTTAGAATGAACTCACTAGCATGTAGTAAATCTGTACATTATTTTATAGCAACAAAATTGTATGACAAACTGAATTTAAAAATATTGGTAAGGGAAGTAGAAAATGAGGTATCAGTTTAATTCCCAGCTCTGTCAAGCAATGCTTACAATTTTTTCATGTAGTTTTCCTACTGGGGCGTACATATTTTTCCAGGTGGGGGGGGGGGGGACGCTATAGATGATGAGACTGACTGTTGTGTATGGCCTAGTTAGAAACCAAAATAAATGGGGGAGGTGAGAGCTACAGAAGTCAGGGAGAGGTAAAAGTCATAATATATCCACACATACAGAGAAGTTATATAATCACACCCTACTGTAGAAAAATTATAATTACAGTTGATTTAGTAACTAGAAATGGGATACCTTCATGGTAAATTACATGGAAAGGGTTGAAGAGATGTCTTTGTTGCTTAAGTGGGTCATTTGGGAAGCTGTTGGTAGTAAAATTTGGTGTCTGAGAGCAGGGGCGTAGCGAGCGGGGGGGGGGGTGTGGGGGGGTGTCACACCCCCCAATAATTTGGTCGCTGTCGGCAAATTTTGGGTCTGTCGGCAAAAGGAGAAAAGGTGAAGAGAGCGGAAGGGGAAGAAAGAAGGAAAGCTGAATAGAGAAAAGGAGAATGGGAGCTTCTTCCGTGCCAAATTTGACTTATGACTTAAAATATGCACCAGATTGCATCTAAGGACGTTTCAAAACTAACAATTTTCCAAAGGGGAGGGGGACACCCCCTCCCCTTAGACCCCCCCATTTCAGTCACCACTTCCAGATCCGTCGGCAAATCAAATTTGACTTAAAATATGCACCAGATTGCATCTAAGGACGTTTCAAAACTAAAAATTTTCCAAAGGGGAGGGGGACACCCTCTCCCCTTAGACCCCTCCCCCATTTCAGTCACCACTTCCAGATCTGTCAGCAAATCAAATTTGACTTAAAATATACACCAGATTGCATCTAAGGACGTTTCAAAACTAAAACTTTTCCAAAGGGGAGGGGGACACCCCCTCCGCTTAGACCCCTCCCCCATTTCAGTCACCACTTCCAGATCCGTCGGCAAATCAAATTTGACTTAAAATATGCACCAGATTGCATCTAAGGACGTTGCAAAACTAAAAAATTGCCAAAGGGGAGGGGGACACCCCCCCTTAGACCCCTCCCCCATTTCAGTCACCACTTCCAGATCCGTCGGCAAATCAAATTTGACTTAAAATATGCACCAGATTGCATCTAAGGACGTTTCAAAACTAAAAAATTGCCAAAGGGGAGGGGGACACCCCCCTTAGACCCCTCCCCCATTTCAGTCACCACTTCCAGATCCGTCGGCAAATCAAATTCTCCACACCCCCCAACAAAAACCCCTTCGCTACGCCCCTGTCTGAGAGTGGGGCCAGGGGGGGGGTAGTGGAAAAAGGGTTCCCCCTTTCCCCTTTAAGAAATGTTTGGAATTTTTGTAGCAATTAGATGCAATATTTACTGGTTCTCTCTCAGTACAAGTCATTGCATATTTGAAGTTAATATCTGCATGTAGGGAAACTTGGGGGAGTGGTCCAAGGGGGGGGGGGTAGGGTGTCCACCTCCCCTTTTGGAATGTTTTGGATTTTATAAGGCCCTTGATGTAAGATGTTGCAATGTTTATTGGTCATTTCCCAGTGCTAATTGAATCATTTGAATTTAGTATTTGCAGAGATGTGGACCTTGGGGGGGGGGGGATGCAGTATTTTGGATTAAATCAGTTGGAAAGTATACAGGGTCTATGTGAACTGCAAAGCAGTATAGTATTATCCTTATAGGAGGGAAGAATTACAACTGTATGAGTTTTTAACTTTTTTCCTGTAGTTAATAATTTACAAATCATTTGTAAAGCTATCAGTAATCTTCTTCAAAATGGAAAAATAGCCTTCAGAACTATGGGTGCAGGATTTGGTAAAGGTAGTATCAACAACAAAATTGATTCATTGATCCAATTCCTTCTTAATTGATAAAGTTTCTTCAAGGATTGGAGTAGTCTTTAATCATTGTTATTTTTCAGTTGTTTCAAAATACTACATGAGACAGTACATAACATACCTGTACAAACAGGGGATTCTTGGGGTTCAGACAACCTGCCCCCCCCCCAAAAAAAAAAAAAAAAATTGTAATAAATAAATAACAAATAATTAAATAAATAAATAAAATGATAATAATAAATAAAAATAGCAATTAAAACAATGAAAAGCAAATAAATGAAAATTAACTGAATAAGTATATAAGAAACTTTCCACGTTTTACATTTTGTTTTTTCAAATTGCTTTAAATGTACTTCAGTATGGTTAAAATATTCCATTCTGTGTTTTGCAATAAAGTGCCTCCCAGCTTAACTTAGTTCTACTTTGAGGTTAGCCATAATTAGTACCCCGATAATTTAGGGAATGCTTTGAGCTATATTTTATATTTGCAAGTACTGTATGCAAGGGTTTCATTAAAAGCTGCTAACTGGTTATTTTTTGCCTTTTATGCAAAAAACAAGACATAGCAAACCTATGTGATATTCTAATCATTAAATGTAAGTTGTTAGGATAACTTGTGGATTTTAGCATTTGAATGTTTGTAACATATATTTGTTGAGTGCTTGAAAATATAAACACTTGAACAATAGGGAAAGCAAGAAATAAATTTGGTAGAGGCCTATAGCATACTGAAGTATATCTTCTGCCACTTTGCTAATGTGTACGTTTACTAAATTCAGTTCCTCACCAAATTATCAGTTGTATAGGATCCTTGACTTGATTTACATGTCTCTGATATATGTCTAATGACAGTTGCATACAGTATAATGCCTGAAATTGTTAAGTTTCCATTTAATGCATAAACATTGTCACTATATCAGGGGCGGATCCAGCTAGGAGGTGAGTGGGTGTGGCGGGATATTAGTTCACACTACAATGGACCACTTTAAACTATATGGTGTAAATCTGCTGTCTAAGACTGAATCAAACAGGAAGTAACTTGAATGGTCCGCCGTTATTGCTTTGTTTACTATGGATTAAGACTTAATTGAGATGAAGGTTAATTATAACTTGTCAATGCTTAGCAGTCCTTTTACTGTTAATCCTCCCAATAAATGTCATGTTAATTCTTGAAATCAAATGAAGTTTTACCAGATATTTTATCATTACAAGAAAATTAAGAATAATAGGCATTTAAGTACATTTGCTTTTCCAATTTCTGTTAGGACTTGTACATTGCACTGGTCATCAACGTTTCATTTTCTTACACTGCATAAATATCATGTGAAGGAGCAAAGTCCATCACTGATATATGTTATATATGTTAAAGCAGCTTTTTGAGGTTGATTGTCAAATTACCAAGAATTTTCCAGGCACAATACTTCTGTAATGGTAAAGTGTCCCTCAATCTGCCCTCCTAGAGAGAGTCCCTGCCACATCTGGGTAGGATTAATTATAGGCCTACCCAGAACACCACTTTCCCCCAGTACCATTATCCAAATGCATTTTCCTCGATAGTGCAATTCAATCAAATTGAAAATAGGAGGCAATACAAAGCAATATCGCCAAACATCTTATGTACTAAGGACTCTGGCCAGTGTGGCAATATCTTCTTACATTCTACCTATAGGCACTGATTTGATTTGATTTATTTTGTGTATGCATGCAAGTACAAATACATAGTTAAGTATAATTAAGCATATATACACAGGGTACTAGAAAGACAAATAATAAATGTTTAACAAAGCTAGCAACCTTAACAAAAATTAGGAAATGAGAAATAACAAAAAAACAACACTTGTGATAATGGTCCTATTGCTGTACCTGCTATGTATGTGTTGAGACACTGGCCGGTGTGACAGCACCTCTGTACAGGTTATGTTTAGAGACAAAGCTCAGTGTGACAACATACCCAAGGATGGATACATGTTAGATACAATGGCCATTGTGACAGTGTTGTAGAGACGCGCATTGAGTTACAGGTCAGTGTTAAAATACCTCCATACATGTTGTATTCAAACACTGGTCAGTGTGACAGTATCAATATGCATGTTAGTGTATAGAGACAATTAAACCATTGTGACAATTTATCTCTGATACATGTGAGTGTATTGAGATAATAGAATGTCATTATAATTTTAATGTGTTGAGACACATGCCAGTGTTGAGAATTGGCAAATGTGACAATATCTCCATCCATGTATTGAGACAATGACCATTATGATGATATCTCCTCACATGTTATTCTTAAAGACAAAGGCCAGAATGACAATACTGAAGTTAAATGTATTGACACGGGCCAGTGTGACAATATTTTTATTCATGTTTTGAACACAGTTCATTGTCCCGGTATCTTCACACATGTTATGTAGACTGACAGTAAAGAGAGATAAAAGCCAGTGTGATCATTAAATTTGTACAATATCCTCATGCAAGTCATGTATTGAGAACATGGCCAAATTGTGATCATGAATAGTAATTCATTGAGACACATGCCGGTGTGACAATATCACTTTACAGTTTATGTATTGAGACACTAGTGTGAGAGTATCTCCAAACATGTTTTGTATTGATCACCCCAACTGTTGATTAACCTTCACTGCTCTCATGTTAAGGCTCTAATGAGCTCCCCTTTAGTAATAATAATAATAAATGAGACTTATATAGCGCCAAATCAGTAAACAAAAGTTACTGCTCAAAGCGCTTTACAAAGAAAGTAAATTAATTTACAAAAGAACAAGTGAAAAAATGGGTCTTTCCCCAAGTCTGGATCCTCAACCCTGACTACATTCTAAAGTACCATAAAAAGAGAACACTGCAGTATTCTGCTTTTGTCTGTTGTCACAGAATTAACATAAAGGAATTATGGTCTCATTACCTCATTTTTCCTGTATACTGTCCTTCAGTGACCCTTTATTTTTGTACTCTCCTGAATTGCAAGAGCAACATGTTAAACATTTATAAAAGTTGTCCATGTATTATCCTCCTCCCCCCTCCCCTGCATGTATTATGTTTTTTTTGTCACAGAGCATACCCCCCCTCCCCTGCATGTATTATGTTTTTTTTTCACAGAACATGTGGCCTCATTGTGACCTAAATTTAGCTTTAAAGGAGGATAGGTAGTTGAGAGATTCATTTGGACTTTCTGTCCAGTATACCTCCAAATCAGCTATAAATATGCAACATAGATTAAACATATATTTTTTTAAGGTATTCCTCCCTCCCTCCCCTTATATTGAACTAGAAGATATAAATTGCACCATACTAATGGTAAACCTTGCATAATGTAATTGTGCTATTGATCTTTAAAATGATTACATAACAACTGGAAATAGCCCTCTCTATTGTACAGTTCATTTACATTTTGAGTTACAAGCCCTATGGAATCCCTGGGGTACCTTGCACTAGTTATTTGTTATTAAAAATTAATTAACACAAATAAGCAACACCATATGACTTTGAGCTGTAATGAAAGAACCCAGAAACTAGAGTCTTGTTACATGTTAATCTATTTAGTGCAACATGCAAAGTTTGAGGACATATTTTAATGAGTTTTGGTTGATCGATCATGATAGTTCGAAGTACTTAGGTTTTGAGCCTTACAGTAAGTGCTAACAATACATGCAATGGATTGGATCGCACAGATTGCAAGAATTTGATATGAAACTTGATGTGATTTGGGTCAAAGTCAAAGTTCCAAAAATGTAAAATTGACAATGTTTGTTGTAATATTATTGGACGTGAAACAGGACAAGTCAAGCTAATAAGCAACATTGTTATGGGATAAAAAAGGAGTACCAAATATTGAAAACCAACACAAAATGCTCCTTTAAAGACTTTGGAGTCTCTTTTCGCTCAGGCACAATACCTTCTGTAATGGTAAAGTGTCCCTCAATATGCCCTCCTAGAGAGAGTCCCTGCCACATCTGGGTAGGATTAATTATAGGCCTACCCAGAACACCACTTCCCCCCAGTACCATTATCCAAATGCATTGTCCTCGATAGTGCAATTCAATCAAATTGAAATTAGGAGGGAATACAAAGCAATATCGCCAAACATCTTATGTACTAAGGACTCTGGCCAGTGTGGCAATATCTCCTTATAGTGTTTGCACGGGTATAAACAGGATAACTAAAAAATAATAATTGCAAGTGGTTTTTAACTAAACGTTTATTCCAAATGTGATCATATTGTGGGAATCACGCAATTGTGTGGCTAACTGTGCAAACCCTGGGCTTGCATAATAGATAGTAGTATTTAAAACTGTTTAAGGGCTAAATTGGATATTTATATGGGAGAGCAAGCATAAGTAGCGGCTGCATTGCGATGTTAGTAGTGATGTTAATTTATTAACAAGTTAATGACAGAAACAAAAGCAAATAGAAATTGTTGAGGAAGGTTTCATACCTTATCTTACACCTATTTGTACCTATATGTAGTTTCTTGTAAATCGCGATACACAAGGGTAATTTTTTCCCCGGGTACCCGGATACCCAGATACCCGATGGGTAATAGCTCTCGGGTACTCGGTTCCTGATTTTTGGACCCTTGTAAACAGTAATATTAACAATCATGGGCGGCGATCATGGGGGGACGGGGGGGACATGTCCCCCCAATATTTTAGGTGGGGGATATAGTATCTAATATCCCCCCCAATATTTGATGGCATAGTTTTTTTAAGCACATGTTTTGTATTTTTTTATGATATCGAAGTAATTTCAAAACAGAAAATGCTTAGATGCAACTTACAAGGCCTTGGAAGTGCCATTTCCAGCGATCTGGGGGGCATTTTCGGCCAAAATTTTCTTTTGCGCTTCGCGCCAACTTATGGTGGCGCTACAATTAGAAAGTTTGGGAACAAGCTTTGCCCCTCCCTTGGCAAATTCGTCGCAAGGCGCCTGTCTAACCATGTCACAATTTGTTACTATATATGACCGAAAGTAGTTTTTACTTTTTTCTCTCGAAATGAATAGCTAGACGGACTGCATCCGTAATGAAATTTGGTTTGCATCTTGTGTATGAGTTAAGCCAAGAGCCTGTCCCATATGATTTCACCCCATTTAGCCCAGAAGGTTTGACCCCTTAAAGTTACTTAGACCATCTAGGTCATTCACAAAAATATTGTCAGCTCAACCCCAGTGGTCGGGTTCGGACCCCAGACCCCCTGAAAAAGACCCCCCGGGCGGGTTAATTTCACCCCATCTAGCCCATGGACCAAACTTTGTCAGAAGGAAGTAGTATGGTTGTACATTACAAAAAAGGCAAAACTGACAAAATTCCTGGTCTGGAAGGGGTTGTCAGACCCCCCACTAAGTCACCCCCAGTCGGGTTGATTTCACCCCATCTAGCCCATGGACCAAACTTTGGCAAAAGGAAGTAGCATGGTAGTATGTTACAAAAATGGAAAAACTGACAAACTTGTTGGTCGGGAAGGTGATGTCAGACCCCCACAAAGTTTACCCTGACCCTCCCCCCAAAAGGCGGGTTGATTTCACCCCATCTAGCCCATGGACCAAACTTTGTCATAAGGAAGTAGTATGGCTGTACATTACAAAAAAGGCAAAACTGACAAAATTCCTGGTCGGGAAGGGGTTGTCAGACCCCCCACTAAGTCACCCCCAGTCGGGTTGATTTCACCCCATCTAGCCCATGGATCAAACTTTGTCAGAAGGAAGTAGTATGGCTGTACATTACAAAAAAGGCAAAACTGACAAAATTCCTGGTCGGGAAGGGGTTGTCAGACCCCCCACTAGGTCACCCCCAGTCGGGTTGATTTCACCCCATCTAGCCCATGGACCAAACTTTGGCAAAACCAAACTTTGTCAAAAGTTAGTAGTATGGATGTACATTACAAAAAGTAAAACTGACAAAATTCCCAGTCGGGGAGGTGTTGTCAGACCCCAACAAATGTCACCCTCACCCACTCCAAAAGGCGGGTTGATTTCACCCCATCTTAGCCCACAGACTTAACTTTGTCGAAAGGAATTAGTATGTCTGTACATTAAAATAAAGGAAAATCTGACAAAATTGCTGGTCGGGAAGGGGTTTTCAGACCCCCCCAAAAGGTGCCCCCACCCAGCCAATTCAATTCACGCAATCTAATCATAGACCAGAATTTTGTTTAAAGAAAGTATTCAAGACATTGTATTATAAAACATGGAAAAACTTACCAAATGGTCTGAAAGCAAAGATGTACCCATTCTGGTCACATGGGCCACTTTTGTATTTGTGTAACATAATATATACCGTAAAATCAAGAAATGGATACATGTAGAACCAGGAACAAATGTTAAATATGAAAAGTTTTTACACTTGTAAAGCAGATTCCTTTGCATGAAAAATGTAGAAAATAACAACATGCTTTCAACAGGACCAGTCCCAGTTCATGTTGGTAGAATAAGTTTGCTTGTTCAACATGGTTGTTTGGACTGGCAATTACCATACTTGTGTCTTCAATATGACAAACAGTCATGGAAAACTATAATAATTATTATTTAACAAGATAATTTAATTTAGGAAATACCATCCACAAAAGAGGAAATAGTTACAGCTAGAACCCCACCAAACATTGCATTTGAACAAACATGGCGAATGTGGCCTCACTCAGTTTTAAGGCCCTTCTGTTATTGGGCACAATGCAATTTAAAGGTTTTAAAATACAAATGGTTATTCTTAAAAGTCTATGTCTTTTTGATTAGTTCCTATGATACAGTACGTCTCTGTCATTGTTCACCATCAGGTCACTTGCATAATTCTGTTGTGTCCATCTTATCAATCCACCTCTTCTGCAAATATTTTAAGTAAAGTGTGATTTGTAAACAAATTGCTAAGGTAAAGCTTACCAGTTACAGGATTTTCGACAGATAAACCGCAGTTATGAAGCCCCGATCAAGATTGATTTGCCAAATTTGGGTTCAAAATGTGAAAATTATTAGATATAAAAATAAAGGGAAATCCAGATATCTGATTTTTCAGACAAGTAGTGTCTGCACGATTTGAATAATGCACTTATTTTCCAGCATTCTTGTCTGGAACACAACTTTTTTGGGGTGGTCTGAAAGGGGAAGGGTACACCTGCCACAACACCCCCTAAATCAGGCACTAAATACAGATCAAATAGTTGAAATATGCTCTTGGTTTTTTTTTTTTTTTTTTTTTTTTTTGGGGGGGGGGGAATACTGCCTTTTCACCTATGATATAAATCAAATTAAACTTCCAGATTTTGTAAATATTCCTTGATTTCAACCAAATAATCTTTATACTGGCATATGTTACCAATTGTAGGTTTAAAAAGAAACAATATGAGTACTTAATTATTGGTTGCAATAGTACAATGTGAGCTACTATAGTAATCTAACCCATAGGATATATATTTAAGGAAACGCCAAAAATGAAATGAAAACAATTGCACAAGGAAAGTATGCATTCGTAACACAAAAACAGCTGAAGCAGGGGAGGGGGGGTAGCTTCAATAATATAATTGAGTGGTCAAGCCTCCCCCCCCCAAATAAACTTCTTTGATTAACCAATTATATACCTGTCATATCTATAACTATTTGAAAAGGCTTCAGAAATTAGAAGAATGTTCCAATAACGATATCTAATATGCCAAAGGGTCCCCAATATTTTTTTGTTCCACCTCTGCTGTAACACCATATATTATGGGACCAAGCAGATAACTGGGTTGCAGGCCATTAACTATAGCAGGTCTTATTTTTTACATGAATAAAACATGGGAATAGAGCAATTTGGTGAAAGTGGAGGACCAACTATGGTCACATAACAGGATGTGGGCAAGGTTGTACAGTAATACAGACATAAGACAAAGAGGGTCAATGTATTGTCTTATGAATTAAAACATTTCCAGCAAAAGGCAGGAGAAACTCCTCCCACAAGATTCTCATCTATATCAGTATGTTTATTAGGCCAGGGATGCCTATCCATAATTTTTACTTAGGTGCTATAGTAAAAAAAAATCAAAATGTTTTAAACTGACCAAAAACAGGAGCATCATTGTGTTTCAGTCACTTCCTTGCCTAGCAACTTTGGACTGCTTGTCACCAAAAAAGATGAAGCTATTAAGAAAGGCAAGCCATAATGGACATTGAAGGCTCTTTTGAATTACATAGAATATCTCCTCTCATAAATATAATCATTAAATATTTATTTTTGTAATAATTATGTTTATATTTTTATCATCTCAGTTCATGGGTAAAAGACACTGGGTAGGGGCTCTTTGTAGGGGTCTGACAACCCCTTCCGAACAGCAATTTTGTCAGATATTCCTTTTTTTTAACGTACAGACATACTACCTTCTTTTGACAAAATTTGGTCTATGGGCTAGAAGGGGTGAAATCAACCCGCCTTTTGGGGTTGGGTGAGGGTGACCTTTGTGGGGGTCTGACAACACCTTCCCGACTAGGAATTTTGCCAGTTTTACACTTTTTGTAATGTACATCCATACTACTTCCTTTTGACAAAGTTTGGTCCATGGGCTAGATGGGATGAAATCAACCCTACTGGGGGTGACTTAGTGGGGGGTCTGACAACCCCTTCCCGACTGGGAATTTTGTCAGTTTTACCCTTTTTGTTATGTACATCCATACAACTACCTTTTGACAAAGTTTGGTATTGCAAAAGTTTGGTCCATGGGCTAGATGGGGTGAAATCAACCCAACTGGGGGTGACCTAGTTGGGGGTCTGACAACCCCTTCCCGACCAGGAATTTTGTCAGTTTTGCCTTTTTTGTAATGTACAGCCATACTACTTCCTTCTGACAAAGTTTGGTCCATAGGCTAGATGGGGTGAAATCAACCCGACTGGGGGTGACTTAGTGGGGGGTCTGACAACCCCTTCCCGACCAGGAATTTTGTCAGTTTTGCACTTTTTGTAATGTAACCCCTTCCCGACCAGGAATTTTGTCAGTTTTGCACTTTTTGTAATGTACATCCATACAACTACCTTTTGACAAAGTTTGGTATTGCAAAAGTTTGGTCCATGGGCTAGATGGGGTGAAATCAACCCGACTGGGGGTGACCTAGTTGGGGGTCTGACAACCCCTTCCCAACCAGGAATTTTGTCAGTTTTGCCTTTTTTGTAATGTACAGCCATACTACTTCCTTCTGACAAAGTTTGGTCCATGGGCTAGATGGGGTGAAATCAACCCGACTGGGGGTTGACTTAGTGGGGGGTCTGACAACCCCTTCCCGACTAGGAATTTTGTCAGTTTTGCACTTTTTGTAATGTACAGCCATACTACTTCCTTATGACAAAGTTTGGTCCATGGGCTAGATAGGGTGAAATTAACCCGACTGGGGGTGAATTAGTGGGGGGTCTGACAACCCTTTCCCAACCAGGAATTTTGTCAGTTTTGCCTTTTTTGTAATATACAGCCATACTACTTCCTTCTGACAAAGTTTGGTCCATGGGCTAGATGGGGTGAAATTAACCCGTCCGGGGGGGATTTTTCAGGGGGTCTGGGGTCCGAACCCGACCACTGGGGTTAAGCTGACAATTTTTTTGTGAATGACCTAGATGGTCTAAGTAACTTTAAGGGGTCAAACCTTCTGGGCTAAATGGGGTGAAATCATATGGGACAGGCTCCCAGACTAAGTGTAAGTACGTACAATCACCCATATGATCCACATCGATATGGGTTCACTGGGTTTCCATTTGGCCTGTTTCCTACAAGATTTCTAACTGCAGGTGCGTAGCCAAGGGAGGGGGGGGGATGAAGGGTGGGGACCGCCCTCCCCATGGAGCATATTTTTTTTTGATATTTTCTAAGATATCGAAGTTTTATAGTAACAGTTATAAGAGGTTTTAATATTTGTACACCAATAATTTAACTGTGTCTGAATTTTCAAAAATTCCTTGACCAACATTCTTCATCATACTTCTCTCTACTCGTGCAATTGACCGGTCTATTAGGGGTTGAGGGGGGGTTTTCTAAATTGGTTGTCCATAGATGAAATTTTGTGCAACATTATGGGTATGTTTTGAAGTGAATTTATTATTCAAATTCAGAACAAATAATGGGCTTAAAACCTTGAAAAGTGGGGCGGACGGGTATTGTGAGGCGTTACATAGAATAACCTACAAAGGCAATGATCCACAGGAGATGCAATGAGGTCGAACATGATGTGTGACTGGTGACAATCTTGAAAAAAAGGTTATGAATGAAAAAAAAACCTATTAGGAAAACTTGGTTCTCAGGCAAAAGTGTACATCTGGTTGGTCATTTCCAAGCCCGAGAAGTGCCATTTCCGGTGATTTGGGGGGCTATCAAAACCAGAAATTTTCTTGTACGCTGCGCCCCAACCAATGGTGGCGCTCCGCTTTGATAGTAATTTGCCTGCATCCAAGCAAATGTCCCCCCCAATATTTGAAACAGATCGCCGCCCCTGTTAACAATGATTATTAAACAGTGAAAACCACCAATTCAATTTTGAGTTCTCAAATATTGACTCTGATAAAAACTAACTGAACTTCAATAACATATTTAGTTTTAAGCCATAATTCATTGTGAATGAATTATTGTCCATATCTCAACAACACCGTAGAAAACTTGAAATGACCATGTTCATTCACCACATTTGGTGCTTCAAGTTTGACTTAAGTTATACCTTGGTAGCATAATTGTCTACATTATAAGCATGATTATACTGTATGATAACTCACGTAACATGGTAACTCACGTTACCATTTGCATCACCTACCCTACTTAACATAGTGGGGTGCACATCATTTCTTTACTTGTTTCACATTTCGGGGTGATGAGTAGAAACCCAAATCCAGTTATGAGATTTTTAGTAGTGTCATATTTGATGTATGGGGAAAAATATTAATTTTGGTTACTCACGTTACATCAGCTGATAGAGGTTTGAATAAAGCAAATATTGATTATTTTTGATTATATATTCAAAAGGTTGGTGTTGATATCTGAAGTTAGTGCACTATGTAAGCAATAAATAAACAAATCAGTTGAGTATTACCATTTAATTTCTTAGGAGAACAAAAACAAATCTTTTAATAATTTGTGCACAAAATTTGCATTACAGCATCCTTTCACTTCATATGCAAAATTCTACAACAAAAAAATCAATATTTAGGAAGGTATCATATTGATTCCACAAACTTGGATATGTTTACAACAACATTTAACCAATGACAAAATGTGATTGCAAAATTTATATTTTGAGCCCATGTCCACTTTTTCATGGAAATGCCCTCCTGCTTTAATTCTTTTCTTGAAGAGGGCAAATTTCATCTATTAAGCTCTGGCATCTGGTTCTATCAACGTTGCCTTCAAGTAAAGTGTACTGTATACACCTATACTGCGTTTGTTTTCCCTGAGTGTGGTTTTCACTGCGCTGTGGAGATTGCAACGACCACAGATTTTACCCTTCTGTGTTTTATAATGATTCAAGTGCTCAATAGTGTTATGCAATACTTACTTCCTGCTCATTGGCTGATTGAAATTCTAACGAATTACCAACTAGGCTGATGGACATTGTGTGGAAATTTACATACGAAAATGCCACAGAATTAGTAAATATGCATGAGAAACTGGACAAATAAGTATTTGCTGACAGAGTAGGGGTCTCATGAATGCCAGGAATTGCCCTGATAGCATTAAACACTGAATCCTACTGTAATATACCGGAGCTTGCAGCAGATAACTGGAATTTTTCCTTATAATAGGGGTAGGAACCGGAAGGGACGAGGTGGCCCTTGCACTGTAGGTCCAAATCTGGGGCTCCACCTTAAGGTTTGGAGGACTACTTTGAAGGATTACTTGTGCCTAAACTTTCACTCGTCAGCTTAAAAAAACAGTTTAACCCCACTTATGGGCCCGATACAGGCAATCCCTGTTTTTTTATTTTTCAGTTGGTAAAGATTGCCCGATACCCCCCTTCCCCCACCCCTATGTATAATGCTCTGGCAACATCCCTGTGAACCAACTACCAAGTAGTACTGTAAACAAAATAACACTATAGAGATCATTTGTTGGACAATAGCCTACTTATTGACTGGTCAAGCGGTAACGGAGGGACATTTGACTGTATTACTGACACATTTTGTTTCTCTCTGCATTAGCTTGGGTGATTATTTTGCAATTTCTTGTGTGGTTATCTAGACACATAGGCGTAGGAGGCGGGGGGGGGGGGGGAAGGGGGGCTGTAGCCCCCCAACCAAAATTTTTGGTGAAAATTCGGGCAAAACGCTGAGAATTTTCAGGCACCTACTGAAGAAAGAATAATTTGCAGTGTAATTTCATTTTTTGGGGTGAAAATTCGGCAATATGCTGAGGATTTTTCGGGCACCTACTGAAAGAAGCATATTTTGCAATGTGTTTTTCAATGGTTAAACTTATATTCTTATGATCATTGTTGTTGTAACAAATTCCCCAATAATTTTAACAAATATGGAAAGGTAATAAGATGAAAAATGAATGTATGTTATTGGCATGTGATGTTATAACCGATGAATGCCCATATGATATGCACAATAACATGTTGAACGTGCGGAGCGCGCGAACATTTATTTTATTTTTTATTTTATTTTATTTTATTTTTCGGGCAAGTCTTTACAGCCCCCCAAATCGAATTAGGCTACTACGCCTATGTCTAGACAGGTAGTAACTTGCTTCATACCCATATATTTAATTCTTGTGGCTGTTACTGTAGGAAAAATATGGCATCAAAAACATCACGGTAACGGAGGGACACGAAATGAATATGTGTTTCACACTTTCTTTTGAAGATGTCAAATTCACTGTTCTTAAGTTACACTGACAGTGGCGGAGCATCCATACAGTCAGAGGGGGCAGATCCCCCCCCCCCCTTCCACCTGACGGACTCAAATGGACTGCTGGTGCCCTTTTCGGCTTTTTACCACTTTTTACTTATTCGTGATTATTGACTTTATTGCGCTCTCAAATACCAATCACAAGAAAAAAATGACATTTTGTTGGTGGCGATGACACCTATTTATTCTTCGTTTATCTGCAAATTAGCAAGGCCCCCTGGGAAGGGTCAGTTCCGGCGATCTAGGGAGTATCTTTACTCAAAACATTTCTGTACGATCCGCGCCAACCTGTGGTAGCGCTCGCTTAGATAGTGTTGAAAGCACCCCTACAGACCATTCTCGCCCCCTGACCAATACCCCTAGCTTCGCCACTGTGCACTGACCATGTAACTGATATCTTGTGTTGGCTGGTGCATTGCTTCACATATACCAAGGGAAAATTAGATGAACAGGCATCAACTGTCAAATCTACATTTGATCTTCTACAGTAATGGAGGGACAATTCTGATGGTAACGAAGGGTCACAAAATATTCGGTGCTGTTTAGTGTAGTCTTTTGCCTGTTTTGCTGCTATAGATTCAATATTTTCATTGCTATTAGACTAACAGTTATATTACTTAGCGAAACAAGGATAAGAGTATTAAACCAATAGCTTTATTCACCAAACCATTAGCATATGTGGTTACTAAAAGATTTAAGAAAAAAGTAAAAAATAATAAGAAATTGGTTTAAAGGACAAGTTTAAGCAGAGCACTTTTCATCATTTAACACTCTCTAACTGCATTATGAGAAACTGTGAGGGGGGGGGGGGCTTGTACAGTTCGAAACAAGTCAATTAATCACGTGTATTTACAGTAGACAGTTCACAGGTACTGCACTGTACCATGTGCACAAATTTGTTTCTGTTTCTTGCCAAGATGCCTACTGACTTCACATTCTGAGGAATCATTTTATGCAAGCTATCGTTCTCTTCACATAAACAGGAAGTCAAGGAATCTATTCAAAGAACACAACAATTAAGTAGCAAGTTAACTCCCAGGAATCTGTGCACAAGAGCATGTGGTAAACAACTGTCCCTCTGTTACTGGTACGGAGGGACACTAGTTCACTTGTTCTTTACTCTAGCATAAAAATTAGCTAAATCCATGGTTTAACATTTCTTGACTGGTTAATTCTAAGAAAGTGTTTTATACAAATTATGAAATTTTCCCAACATTTAATGACTAGGAAATAATATAAAAAAAATGTATTTTTTGGGTAACGGAGGGACATGTAACGGAGGGTCAAATCAGGTAATTAGCAATTACTGCTAATTGTCAAGTTATAAACATTGAGGGGGAATTATTCCTGTGGTACGCATAATAATGACCATGACAGATATTGTATATAGATTGTGTACTAGGAAAAATCTGGTTTTAAAAATATCCCTATAATTCAATAATGTGGGTCACAACATAAGTGAAATTGGCATGTATTATATATGTCTATAACTTTTTATTAAATTAGTATATTATTATTATATTTTTGTTATGCAAGCACAGTGGTAAAATATAATTCATTAACTATCTTAACTATCTTAGCCATACCACATTTGACCAAGTTCTGTACATTTCAACCCAAATGTTACATTTCCCTTGACCCTGCCTAGCAGGCAATACAGAAAAGGTAAGAAAGAAAACCTAACGTTTAATTTTAATATTATGAGTTTTAATAGGCTGAGGAATGAAAGATAAAGGATAGTGGGGGTTTTAGTAACAGAAGGAGGCTGTATGAGCCTACTACTGGGCGGGATTGCTTGTCTCATAAGCTGGACATGCAGGGGGGACTCCCTGCAGCTTGCTACATACAAGGCATTGGTAAACATAGTTCACCTCCTCCTGCACCTCACCAATAACTCATCCCGCCCTCCTATAAATGCATTAATTAATACACTCCTTTCCAGTAATTGTAGGATTGCCTCCCCTGCAAATTAGGCAATAATGCCACCCCCTTACAAAACAGGTTTATTAAAAATTTGGTATCTACTTGGAAAGAATTCAATTTCCTCATTTAGAGATTAATTTGTTAATGACGCCATTGATATTAACAAACCAATCCAGTTTTTGATTGATATAAACACTTAAATACTAGATCAACACGATCGACTCAACAGTTATTAATGTCCGGTGAGGGTCTTATGACGACGAAAGTCTAACAAAGTCCCAATAAAAATACACCTTATAATTAAGTACAAGAATTAGAGAAAAATATAGGGTGAAACAAGTATAAAATCTAACTTTCTTTTCATTTACTGAAATGACCAAGGAGGTGAAGATCTTTAGGGTGGTTTTGCAATATGCCCCATTCTCAAACAATGGAAACTTTGGTTTGGCATAGTCCCAGGCATCATGAATGGCTGCTGCCAGACATGTTAAGTGATGGGAATGCTCATCAGACTCGACCCCCAAATGCCCCCCATCTCCAAATATTTGGTCGGGCTGGAAATATTTGGTCTGGCTGGAGAACCTACTGGAAAATGTTTGGCATACAGTTTAAAGTATGTTTATTGTCAACAAATTCCCAATTTCTGGTGGACTTTATTAATTCTGACAATAAATTCACTATATTTGGGTCAAATTTTCCTAACTATTTGGAATAATTATGGCATTTTCTCAACTCCTGATAAGAGATACTGTAGGGTGACATATTTGAGTTGATTTCAACTGCAACTTTTTTTTGGGGGGTCTATTGATACTTTTTCATGGGGGGGGGTAAAATGATGGTTTCAACACGATTATGTTGTTTTGTGGGTGACCACCCCACTCCCCCTTGACACCTATAAATTGCATTGCTGAGATTGGTCACCCATTCATAGATGCTCTACCACTTCCTTAGATCTGACATGGTAGAGCTCAGTATACCTAACACGTGTTAGGTCTCAAGTTGTTGTGTTTTGAAGTGAATCCTTGATCCTAAATGGTTCCATGAAAGACATCAGTTAACTCCGATTATGATTAACTTCAACCGTAAACCTGGCTTTAACATAAATAAGATTAAAATGCATTTTAAATCTGTGTTCCGATGTTGCAGGCTTTTCAAGTGAACATATGTGAAAAAGTGGGGTACAATTAGGATCCAAAGTCTCAATAAAACAGGACAGAAACTCAGTCCCTCTTCTTTAAATGCCTTTTTATAAGGTAAAAAATAATTTGTCAAAGGTATAAATATGGTCAACATGGATGTGTAGAGGCTTGAAGTGGGGGCTTAAATGAACATAAATAAAGGATACCATTTTAGATGCCATACATACAGTCATGTAGCCTATGGAAGAGCGATAACAAGTGTTACCAAAACTGGGTATGGTACTTGTGAAAAAAATATCTTTCTATGCAGTTTCCATCCACATCATATATTATTGCCTCCTCCTTCATTGAAAACTGCCTCAAGTTTTAACACTTTTTTTTAATCTTAGTAACAGAGCAATTAAGGTATGGATATGGGAGTTGGCCATTGTTTTCTAATCTTGATAATTTTAAAACTTGTGCCTGCAGCTCATGGGGGGAATTCCCCGAGACCGAAGGTCCGCGAGACCGAAATTAAAAAAAGGTCCGCGAGACCGAAATTAAAGAAAGGTCCGCGAGACCGAAATTAAAAAAAGGTCCGCGAGACCGAAATTAAGAAAAGGTCCGCGAGACCGAAGGTCCGCGAGACCGAGACTATTACTAATAATAATAATAATACACAGTTCTTATAAAGCGCAAATACACACTTAAGTCTCAGTGCGCTGATAATTATTAACCCATGGTCATTGGTAACTTGTCACACCCACACACCAAAGTGTGCACAATTCAATCAATCTCTCCTGGGGCACCACAGTGCACCACAACCACGTGTCCCCCCGGAAACTTCCCATAGGGTGCAGCCACAAACCGGCGCACGCAACTATATTTACAAGTTACCTTGCAGGTCCCCATTTATACACCTGGGTGAAGAGAGGCAATGGAGATAAAGCGCCTTGCCCAAGGACACAACGCAATGATCTGGCCAGGGCTCGAACCTGTAATCCTTAGATCACAAGTCCACTGCCTTAACCACTTGACCACACGGCCCTACTAGGCCCCACGACATCGTCGTAGCCAGAAATTTAAAGCGGGGCACATTTTGAGATTGATATGGGGGGGGGGAGGGTCTCTGTTGAGATTTTTGTGAACAATTCCTTACAGGTCCTTAGAACAGGTCCTTAGATGCGATCTGGTGCAATGTTTTTCCAGTTTCATCATTATCATATGATATCATATTATCAGCAGATTTTTTCCTGTTTGAATTCTTTTACATGTTCTTTTACATATTATATCAGAAAGACAAACATAGTTCTCTTTATAATTTCTCCAGTAGGATGACTCTTGTTTATTGTCCAATGTCTGGAATTTAAAGCAGCATCTTGCGTCTTTTTTTTCTCTCAACCTCAATGAATCCACAATGATAACGACATACATAACTAGCTTATCTATTCAAATCTTACTTCAAATGGTGGCATTAAAGTCGAAAAATTTAAAACTTTCAACTGTTTTGTTTTTCTCGAAGATATTTTTTCGTTGGGATCCAAATAAACCTCGCCCATAATATGAATATTTAAAAGCTACAAACGTCATTGGCCAATACGTAATACAACACTATGCTTGATTTGTGTATGATTGTCTATGGCAGTTGTTCCAGGGAGTTGTTAGAGTCCAGCTCGGTTGTACCAAGTTACTAACTCGACGTTCATTGCCAACAGCCTATTGTTGATAGTTGTTAACATTGGCGGCGATATTATCAACATTTTAGGGGGGACGAGCAAACCCGTGTCTGATTAATATTCTCAACATGCAAAAAATGTTGATCGGCGTCCCGGGGAGAGTAGTGGTGTATACAGGGTCTTGAGACATGGTGGGGGTGGGTGGGTAGGAGGGGGACTCATAAGCCTATGGAAGAATTTCACTTTAGGAAGGGGGGCATGACGTTCTTTGCCCAAAATTTCCAAAACCTTGCCCGAAAAATGGAAGCGTCACCATAGGTTGATGCTATGGGTATTTCTTGAAAACAATACCTGTCACATTACCGAAAACCAGAAGCATTTTTGTGTGTTTGTGCTACAAAATGTACAAAAGTTCGGAAGTTAAATTATTTTAAAATTTATTATGAGGAAATTGTGTCAAATGTTACGGGCTGGAGGTTAAAAGTTGACCCCTAATTAACTTCGGTCTCGCGGAACTTCGGTCTAGCGGAACTTCTGTCTCGCGGAACTTCGGTCTCGCGGGCCTTTTTTTTAATTTCGGTCTCGCGGACCTTCGGTCTCGCGGACCTTTTTATTTTCGGTCTCGCAGACCTTCGGTCTCATGGACTGTAATCAGCTCATGCACCTTCAAGTAGGAGTCATTGAGAGCCTGCTGCTGGTTACACCAATGGGTTTAGGAATATGTTTAGATCATATTTCAAATTACCATGTGTGAGCAATTCCTTACACGATACAATTGCTGAACTGATCAAATTTGACTGGCATTTGAGGAGAGTGAAGGACTCTTATAAATATTACACATCTGTAATTTTCTGGTATCGTAACATCACTTTAGGGTAACGTGAATTCATGTTTTGAGACTGTTCCCTTTTGACTTTGAATAACAACATAACCCCTCTTAAGGGTCAGAGAAAGAACTTGGAGAGGGGCAAAAAAGAAAGAAGGAGAGGAGGAGAGGAGACCACACATTTTATTCAAAAATTGATTTGAATCTAAACTATGATTCTCCGTCCCCGCCCCCCCACCCCCTTTGTTTCTTTGAAATAAAATACTTAATTTTCCAATGTCAATGCAAATATGGAGACTGTAATATCGTTCACAATACAACACTCAATAAAGACCCATTGTATCCTACGCAAACACCTGTTTCTTGTGTTCATGAATCACAAAAAGTCTGTTCTCCTTTCCACTAAAAAACAACAGCTCTGGTGTTCTAGTATTTATGAATGGATGAACTAGAGCCTTGTTTCCATGAAACAGTTGCATTTTGTACAACATTCAAATTTTTTTTTTTTTTTATGATATACTTTCAGAAGTTTTCTGCTCAATCTTTCGGGATAGTTGAAACTGCCTTCAGCATTTACACTTATTTGTAACAATACATCCAGCTGGTTGAGTTGCACAAATTTTGGGCTAAAATTTTACGGATTGGGCGTGATTTAAAAGGGTTTAAGTTTATTATTGTCACCTTTTGGATTGGGCTAGTCACTGTCCATCTCTAGGGCCCCTTGTATGTTTTAGGGGCATCAGGCTCATGGGACCTCCTAAATTTATTTATTTTGTTATTTCGATCACTGCCTGTAGGGTAGTGTATAACAGTGAAAGCCAGTAGAAATAAAAAATAAAACAAACTAAATGCAAAATATGCCTTTAATTATTCAGTACACACCCAGTACCTATAAAAGTGATGATATTTACCCGTGTACCATTGCTGAATCTAGGTGTGGGGGTGAGAACCCTCACACGCCCCTCTATGTTTTTAATTTATTTATTATTTTTATTCATTCTTCCTTGGAGCCCCAACATTTCCACCCATGGTCAAATCTTGTAACAACTAGGTTTTTCTAACAGGAAGCTTTATTAAGGTTAAATAAAGTGTATTTTGATTGTTTTGGTCAATTTGGCCAGTTTAATTCTTCAGAAAAGTGTAACTGATGTAACCTTTGCAAATAATGTGTATGTGAGCATGGTAAGAAGGGTAAACTTGAAACAAATGTGTTGTATTGAAAGACCATTAATGACCATGTAATTAACATGGTCCATCAATGAAACTTCAGCTGATTGGATGAAATTAGACCATTTTAAGCCTTAAGGGGCAGCTAATCCATATAGCTTCCAGGGCCTGCAGGGGGTCCCTGGATCCCATAAAGTGTTCAAAGCGAAAGTAATAAAAACCTTAGGGCTTTTAAACATACTCACTAGTGTAAATAATAATAATACTCTGTACAAATGATTTATACCTTAACTTCCCATATTGCTTTTCCCTAGGCAGTATGCTATGTACCCCCATCCTGCCCTAGTGTGCCTTATATGTCTGGTTATTGATGTAACAATTGTAACCAAAAGTAAATATAAAAGCTTATTAAACTTTTATTTTATGGATGTCTAAATATTTAAAACATGAGATGATGTCAAAATACAGAGGGTTTAGCTGCAACTGACAATGCATGGGAAGTGCTGTTTCTGGCAGTCTGGAAGGCATTTTTGGCAAAATAAATATTTCTTTGTTATATGCTAAAGGCCAACCGATGAAGGTGTTCCACTTAGTTAGTACCACAATGATGGTCAGGGCCTTTTTTGAGAAATTCTAAGTGGGGGGTGGCCATTTCACAAAAGGGACCATCTAAGCGAAGGGCCACAATCAGTTAGCGAATATAGTGTACCAAGAAAATCTATGCCAAAATGCCCCCCAGGTGGTGACAGTCCGATATTCATTAGGTTCTATATCCATGAGGTTCATTGTTCATAAGGTTCGCTATTCATAATGAGCCAAAAGGTTCATTGTTCATAAGGTTTGTTATTCATAATGAAAAAAAAAGGTTCGTTGTTCACAATTGGTAAAAGGGTTCGATATACATAATGATTAAAAAAGGCTCGTTATTCATAATAGGACGAAGGGTTCGATATTCATAATAGAGCAAAGGGTTCGTAATCCATAATAGATATATATAGATTCATAATGGAACAAAGGGTTCGTTATTCATAATAGGCATAGCCGAAAAGGTTCAGTATCATTCACAATGAGGAAAAGGACCCCCTTTAGGAAACGTACAAGTTTATGCCGTTAATATGTCGAAAATGTAGGTTTTGCTGCAAGGGGTATAGGGTGAAGCATGGTCTTGATAGTGTGTGGCTCATATTCTCTGCAAAATTATGCATCCGCCCAGCATCTGGTGGTGCCCCCCATAGGACAGTTGTGCCCCCTGTGTCCCCCCTCTATGAATAAAAAGTATGTTGAGGCCAGTGGTTGAACACTATAGGCCTCTGCGAAAATAGAGGACGTCTTTTGCACTTGTATGATGCACTTCTCTCCTATGATGAATAACGAATCTTTTTTCACATCACGGATTTCGAACCCTTTGTTCAATTATGAATATCGGACCCTTTCTCCTTTTATGAATAACGAACCTTTTTTCCCATTTTGAATAACGGACCCTTCGCTCCATTATGAATATCAGACCTTTCTTTCCATTATGAATAACGAAACCTTTTGTCTATTATGGATTACGAACCCTTTGTCCCATTATGAATAACGAACCTTTTTGCCCATTATGAATATCGAACCTTTGTTTCCATTATGAATACTGGACCTTATGAATTATGATCCCTTTTTATTTGAATAACGAACTTTATTTCCATTATGAATAGCGAACCTTTTTATAAAAATAATGCTTGTTATGAATAACGAACCTTATGAACAATGAACCTTATGAATAGCGGACCTTATGGATATAGGGCAGACCCCCTCCCCCCCCAGGTTGCCTGTAATGGTGTTACATGGTACTTCCCAGGCATTGCAAATTGCATCAAAACTTTTTTTGAGATGAGAATTTTTGCGATTTTAGAAAGCTGCTAGATGAAATGTGGTGCAATATTCATAGGATATTCGGGCCAAAGCCAAAATTACCGTATTGTGGTGGGACGGAATTTGATAGACCATTTAAATAATACCACTTTATATGTAGCATATATGAAGGAATCAGGATATCCACACAAACAGGTCAGTCACAGACTGCAACCAGACACAAAAAAAAACAGACACAAATTTGAAGATGTTGCCATGGTAACACAAATATATTGACGTGGTGGGACGGAATGATAAATCTCATGAAATCATGAACATGTAACCTTTATGTAATTATTATCAAAAGTAGTACAATATAATAGTAATTATTAACACTGAAATGGAGGTGAACTATTCTTCTACCATTAAGGAAACAATGGCAGAAATTATACTTCACGCATAAGAATTGTGTTAATTTTACCGAAAGTGTGTCAATGTGGTGGGACGGAATGTGGTGGGACGGAATTTTTTTCCAATGTAAAGGCTGTTGATTAGGTACAAAAACATTAAACAATTATGTTTTCTCTCACAAGAAGTTCATAAGCAACAATGAAATTTATGCTGGAGTGAAATGATTTTTTAATATGCTCGATGATATCTTGGACTAATTCAGTCGGGAAGTTATTTCGAACATTTGTTATGGATGCTTTGTACGCTGCTGGATTATTTGCCTTCTGGTTGGCCCTTTGCCTTTTCTTCCTACTCCGCTCCCATTCTCGAAATGCCTCAGCACCCGTTCTCTCCTTCTTTTTCTTCCTATAAGTATGTATCTGCTAGCAGACACATTTTGAGGCTCAGGATTTTCCATATTGATCTGTTTTGCAAAGAGAGATAAAAGGACATTCTTACCAGCGGGATGCATGAAAAGGGGGCTGGGGTGGGGGATATAGCCACACACATCTCTGGCTTAATTATTAAGAAGTTGGGGAACCAGGAAGCAATCGTGGTCTTTCCCCATATGCCAACATGTGAATAGAAAGAAAGAATAAGATGGCTTCACCATCCTGTGAATTGTGTATTACAAATGCAATATGTCATGAGATTGGCCTCATAATGTGCAGTTACGAACAGGCTGAATAACAGGCATAGACAGTATACACTTCCTGCACAATATATTTCAACTAGCCTACATGGTGTTTTGGTTCACTTTTCTGCATCGTAGGCTACAAGTTTCAAAATCCAACTTACAGTAGTATGTTAGACGGCAACAGCTTAGGCATCATCCCATATCGTGTTAGGCAACAGCTTAGGCTAAAACATAAATTTGCTAGGCTAGACAACTCATGCAAAATATGTAATATTTCATCTAACAGGTTTGCTTCCTTGCATTAGTACTGGAGGCTACACATTTCTACCTCTCAGTATAGTATAAGTTTTGTTTTAAACCTTTACTGTATAACATAGTCTGTTAGGCAACAGCTTAGGCTAAATCATAATTATCACTACCAAATTGTCTGAATTGCCTATAACAATAAACTGGAGGTAAACTAATTTATTACTACAGTATTGAGAAGCAGAATGAATTCTTACCTTAATTCTTGCAATCTAGCTCTTCTATCTTGTATGATTCACGTCATGAGTACCATAACAACTTGACTTTTCTTGTGCACATGGATTATTGCTCATCAGCAGATGATATCAATTCAAAAGCACATGTTTTAGAATGGATAGTTTAGGAAAGCCAAGACTCCAAGAGGGCCAAAAAAGAAACCTGGGGTGAACAACTAGGACTATTTCTATAGTGATGGGATTTTTTATGCATGATAAAAAACCCAATCTCAATTTTCCAAAAAATGTGTTGTTTTGACACATCAGGTTCAAAACTGATGTGATGTGTACAGTATGTATGGAATATCCAGATACGTAACATTTTGAAGTATAATCAATTGATCACATTGTTATTAGGTCGGGTGTTCAAGGAGTCTGAATATAAATTTGTAATCTTGAGTGACAGAGGAAAATTTTGGACCAGACATGCTGTTTGAAGATGCCCTTCATTTAAAATTCTGTCCCACCACAACTTGTTTCCGTCCCACCACGAAAATGTTGGACTACCCCCCTGTCTATCCAGAATGAAATATTTATATTTTCTCCACTCAGAGGTGTCAGTTGCATACATAGTTGATAGTTTGGAGAGTTTAAAAAAAATTATCATTTTTTTCCCCCTTGGAAAATAAAAAAATATGTTCAAAAATGTGGTGGGACGGAATTGAACACTTTCGTTTTATTTTTTTCTTCGTTCAAGAACTACTATTGATACATTTTATAGTGCATAAAGTATCCTAATTAATAGCCATTTATAACGTCAAAAACAGAAAACTTCAACTTTGTTCCCATATGTAATTACCTCATTTTTCTAAAATTCCGTCCCACCACATTAGGATCGTGCTACCTGCATTTTGGAATGACCGCATTCCACAGTTATGCGAATTATCGTAATTTTTTTTAATGATTACAGAACTTTGGTTAGTTGTTCTCATAACCATGGGTGAAATGAGCCTAAGTGGCAATGTTCAAATTCCAGGTATAGTGATGACCATTTTTGGCTTTGGCCCATTCCTTAGTACTATGGTTGTGTGTGGGGAGGGGTGTCCTCTGAGAAATTTTTTGATTTTAGAAACCTAGATGAAATATGGTGCAATATTTATAGGTAATTTCCCAGTAATTGTTGTGTGGAGAAAAGTTGGGAGAGGGGTGCAAGGGGATTAAGGGGTGTCCCCCTCCCTCTTTGAGAATTTTTGGATTTTAGAAAGCTCCTAGATGAGATATGGTGCAATAAAATAGGTTATAAGACAGTACTGGTTAGGTGTAGGAAACGTGGGGAGGAGTATAAGGGGAGGGATTCCCCTTTAGCACCCCATTTTGAAAATGTTATTTACTAGTACACTATGGTTGTGTGTGGGGAGGGGTGTCTATTGAGAATTTTTTGGATTTTAGAAACCTCCTTGTATTTTGGTGCAATATGTATATGTTATTTCCCAGGCCAGTAGTACTTGTTTATATTTGAAAATGCCGACTCAATTGTTAAAAAAAACATCAACTTACAATACTCGCATTTTTATAGTAGTAGTAAAAGCATGCTAGGCGGCCTAGTAATTTTTTTGTTGCGAAACTGAAGGTGGCACTGGAGTGTCATAGTATCATACCGATCTGGAGGTCGATGAGGTTTAGTCATTGTTATGGCAACAACGAAATATTAAAGTTTGCTATGGCATTCTGATGGTAGACATAGCTTATAAATGCCATAAGATGTCATGTGTAAATTAATTCTTAGGTTTGTGTTATCTTTTAAATTTTCTTTTAAATGCCGAAATAGGGACCTTTATTAGGGGTGGGGCCAAATGAGCTGACTGGGGGCCATGTAGGGGACTGGGGGGCCCTGATGATGGTCCCTTTTGTTAATATCTGAGTTTGTGGTGCATGGTAACTGGTTGTTTCCAAACCCCACCAGCTGTCATTAGCACGGGACCTCTTGCAGGAAAGCCCAACTTTAGTATTTTCTTCATCTGCACTATACCCAGCAAATAATTTATCCAGTATCCCTTCTCATTTTGCTACACAATCTGGTCAAATTCCTACACCAATGGAAAAATTGTGTAGCAGTTTTTGCATGCATAACCCTAGTGTTTTCAACGATTTTAAGCTAAAGAAATGAAAAACCTCAGAACTGCTACGCAAAATTTGAGCACTAAATTATTCCCTGGTACCCCCATTCTCCATGCTCTAAATATCAAAGCTGTAGTCTGGACCTGAGTCCTGACTCGGGTCCACTTTTGCTGGACTGGGACTCGGGGGGCCTTGGACTCAGCAGTCCACTAAATGAAATGCAAGTACTCAGTTATAATTAATTAATTGTAACAATAATGTTATATCTGCACATCCCACATCAGCACTATAGTAAGCCTATCAGTTCTTCACCAAAGGTATATATAAGGATCTGCATCCATTTATATTAGTACTGTTAATGAGGTTACATCTCTATGTTCTGACATCTCTATGTTCTGACATCTCTATGTTCTGACATCTCTATGTTCCGACGTCTCTATGTTCTGACAATTTTTTTGGATTCAATTTTTTTTACCCAAATTTTTTCGGACTTAACTTTTTTTGGACCCAAATTTTTGACCAACATGTTTTCGGACCAACTTTTTTCGGACCAAAACAAACTCATAACAAACTTTGGGCCCTTCTTTTTCATGAAAAAAATTGTGGTGCGTCCAAAAAATTGTGTCCCCCAAAAAAAGGTAGGTCAGAAAAAATGTTGGTCCAAAAAATTGAGTCCCCCCAAAAAAATTGGGTCCCCAAAAATTTGGGGCCCAAAAAATTAAGTCCACCCAAAAATTTGGTCCTAAAAATGGGGGACCAAAAAGATTGAGTCTCCCCCAAAAAATTGGGTCAGAAAAAATTTTGGTCAAAAAAAATTAAGAGTCCAAACAAATTGTCGGAACATAGAGACATCGGAACATAGAGACGTCGGAACATAGAGACGTCGGAACATAGGGATGTCACCGTTAATGAGGATAAAATGAACATGCTATGAATTTATCTATGTTTTTCTAGCTCTGTATAGGTTCACTACACTCTTTTAAAAATTAATCACTATATACAATTGCTACCATGCAGTACCAGTTAATCTCTTTAAAAATAGGCCTATGATTCCACTTAAGTCATATATGTACTGTAGTTAACAGAAAGTAATAGCAAGGAACTGAAAAGTCTGTATAGGCCCCAAAGTAAAGCACTCTATAATTGCTAGAAGTTTCCAAAGAGTACATTCCTGGAGGTCTTTACTTGCCAAATTGTTCTCAGATATTTGAAATGAACACATAAGAAGACTGAATGTCCCAGTGAGGTACATTTCCTCCAAGGTGGTAATAAAACAGTTTAAGAATTTTGATCAAATGTGACCATATTTGAATATCTGGCATATTTGGGGCCAATACAGCATAACATTAAGAATTTAGAAGATTGGGTTCTGAGAAGATTCTGTGCATCCCAAATGAACACTATAGTAAGCCTATCATTTCTTTGTAATAGGTATATGGATCTGTTTTCAGTGATATAAGTTGGGAAAAGTAAAACATTTCGACAAATATTTTCAAATTATTACACGTCTTAATTCTTTCAAATATTTTAGGCACCATAATACACGATTGTTTGCTTTGAATTTATCTACAGTAAAATCTAGCACTGTACACTATTTAACAAATTATACACTAAACACTTGCTAACATGCAGTACTAGTTAGTTTATCTCTCTAAATATAGGCTCTCACTTTAGTTTTATTGTTGACAGAAAGTTAGCCAGAACTTAAGAAGCTTAGCAGATTAGTTGTCTGTGAGCCACACTAAATTCAGTAGGGCTAACAGTGGGTTCTTTGTTATGCCTGAATAGTTTAGGACAGGCAATCAATGTACCTATCCATAGGAGCCAGATGAACCTGTAACAATGGAACTTGAACAAGTAAATGGTTGTGATTTACCAGGCTACTTAAAGGTAGTCTGTATAGTCCCCAATTATAGCACTCTACTTGCTGTAGGGTGATCAATGTAGTAGTAATGTTGCTTTAAATGTTGCCTTTATTGCATAGGCGTACAGGACCATTTCAGTTTGGGGGGGGGGCAAAGAATTTTTGGGCCGAAAGTTATATATATATATATATATAGATATATAATATATAACGAAAATCCACGTTTACTCCAAAAGAAAATATTATTAGAGAAAACCAGAGAAATAAGATATGACTCATAATTGACAAATAAGGAGTAAGTTTTAGAAAATATATTGGAATTTTCGGTCCCCCTGGGACCTTCGTCAGCAATACTTGGCAGTCGAATGAGAAGTACAAAATGTGACACAATGAAAGTATGACGCTAGATAAGTGTAAGTTGCAATGATGGAATTAAAACCAAATAAACCATGACTATACAGGAAGCGGAGAATTTTTGTTAGATTCTCTTTTGTTAGATTCTCTTTAAGAGAATCCTACTCCACACACTTGAACATTAGAACCGAAACAGTACCTCTTACTCATCAATTTTTAGAGCAAACTTTAGGTAAATTGTTTTTTTTTTCCCGCTTGACTATATATGAAAAATGCATCAGTAGGGTCCACGGCCCGCTGAGCCCCTAGCATCATCTATATAGACTTAACCTTTTATTAGAGCTTCTGCCGGGTCTCTTGACCCTTATTTGTATACATGCCTTTTCATTTATTTGAAAAGATATAATTAAAATTAGGCTTAATTGGTATTCCGCCTGGAACAAGGCAGACATTTTGGGATTATGACAATTACACATTTTATGCTCACCTAGTTCTAACAATATAGTTTGTAGAAGACACTTTCAAGGTCTGTATTCCTTTAGAATAATCTCTTTCATGTTTAAGAAGCATAGATGCAACATGGTGCTATTTTTGGCATCAAGGGCTGATTTTTCCCACTTATTGCTAATCATTTGAATATTGGTAAATGCATTTTGGGAAATGCATCTTGGGAATTCCCCCTCCCCCTTCCCCCACAAAATCAAACAAAAGGTACCACAAATGTTGTGAACTGGTATTTAACTTTAATCAAAGGCATATTGTTTACTTAAAAATATCCTGGAACACAAAGATTTTGGCATTGGAAATTGCCACAGAAGCAATCTAATTTATAAAATCAAGGGCTTTGCGCCTTTGACACTCAATGTGATAATGACATTATGTCGCCAGCATAAGTCAAAACATTTTTTATTTAACCTTGGAAATGTGTTTGCCCCTGCCATGCAAGCTTTCTGCAGATGCCCATGGATATACCACCCTTTTAGTGAAAGGTTTTGCCTTGTGACAATCAAACATTCTGTTTCCCCCTCCCTTCCCCCTCCCCCCCCCCTTCACAGCACAGAGAAGCACAGTACAGTACATGCCCACATAGCTGGAATCCATCTTTCAATGAGGTAGACACCCAGCTTGTATACACAGAGAAACATGCTTGGATTGTTTTAGTCTGGGAGCCTGTCCCATATGATTTCACCCCATTTAGCCCAGAAGGTTTGACCCCTTAAAGTTACTTAGACCATCTAGGTCATTCACAAAAAAATTGTCAGCTCAACCCCAGTGGTCGGGTTCGGACCCCAGACCCCCTGAAAAATAACCCCTGGACGGGTTAATTTCACCCCATCTAGCCCATGGACCAAACTTTGTCAGAAGGAAGTAGTATGGCTGTACATTACAAAAAAGGCAAAACTGACAAATTTCCTGGTCGGGAAGGGGTTGTCAGACACCCAACTAGGTCACCCCCAGTCGGGTTGATTTCACCCCATCTAGCCCATGGACCAAACTTTGTCAGAAGGAAGTAGTATGGCTGTACATTACAAAAAAGGCAAAACTGACAAAATTCCTGGTCGGGAAAGGGTTGTCAGACCCCCCACTAGGTCACCCCAGTCGGGTTGATTTCACCCCATCTAGCCCATGGACCAAACTTTTGCAATACCAAACTTTGTCAAAAGGTAGTAGTATGGATGTACATTACAAAAAGTGTAAAACTGACAAAATTCCTGGTCGGGAAGGGGTTGTCAGACCCCCCACTAAGTCACCCCCAGTAGGGTTGATTTCATCCCATCTAGCCCATGGACCAAACTTTGTCAAAAGGAAGTAGTATGGATGTACATTACCAAAAGTGTATAACTGGCAAAATTCCTAGTCGGGAAGGTGTTGTCAGACCCCCACAAAGGTCACCCTCACCCAACCCCAAAAGGCGGGTTGATTTCACCCCTTCTAGCCCATAGACCAAATTTTGTCAAAAGAAGGTAGTATGTCTGTACGTTAAAAAAAAGGAATATCTGACAAAATTGCTGTTCGGAAGGGGTTGTCAGACCCCTACAAAGAGCCCCTACCCAGTGTCTTTTACCCATGAACTGAGATGATAAAAATATAAACATAATTATTACAAAAATAAATATTTAATGATTATATTTATGAGAGGAGATATTCTATGTAATTCAAAAGAGCCTTCAATGTCCATTATGGCTTGCCTTTCTTAATTGCTTCATCTTTTTTGGTGACAAGCAGTCCAAAGTTGCTAGGCAAGGAAGTGACTGAAACACAATGATGCTCCTGTTTTTGGTCAGTTTAAAACATTTTGATTTTTTTTTACTATAGCACCTAAGTAAAAATTATGGGTAGGCATCCCTGGCCTAATAAACATACTGATATAGATGAGAATCTTGTGGGAGGAGTTTCTCCTGCCTTTTGCTGGAAATGTTTTAATTCATAAGACAATACATTGACCCTCTTTGTCTTATGTCTGTATTACTGTACAACCTTGCCCACATCCTGTTATGTGACCATAGTTGGTCCTCCACTTTCACCAAATTGCTCTATTCCCATGTTTTATTCATGTAAAAAATAAGACCTGCTATAGTTAATGGCCTGCAACCCAGTTATCTGCTTGGTCCCATAATATATGGTGTTACAGCAGAGGTGGAACGAAAAAAATATTGGGGACCCTTTGGCATATTAGATATCGTTATTGGAACATTCTTCTACTTTCTGAAGCCTTTTCAAATAGTTATAGATATGACAGGTATATAATTGGTCAATCAAAGAAGTTTATTTGGGGGGGGGAGGCTTGACCACTCAATTATATTATTGAAGCTACCCCCCCCTCCCCTGCTTCAGCTGTTTTTGTGTTACGAATGCATACTTTCCTTGTGCAATTGTTTTCATTTCATTTTTGGCGTTTCCTTAAATATATATCCTATGGGTTAGATTACTATAGTAGCTAACATTGTACTATTGCAACCAATAATTAAGTACTCATATTGTTTCTTTTTAAACCTACAATTGGTAACATATGCCAGTATAAAGATTATTTGGTTGAAATCAAGGAATATTTACAAAATCTGGAAGTTTAATTTGATTTACATCATAGGTGAAAAGGCAGTATTCCCCCCCCCCCCAAAAAAAAAAAAAAAAAAAAAAACCAAGAGCATATTTCAACTATTTGATCTGTATTTAGTGTCTGATTGAGGGGGTGTTGTGGCGGGTGTACCCTTCCCCTTTCAGACCACCCCAAAAAAGTTGTGTTCCAGACAAGAATGCTGGAAAATAAGTGCATTATTCAAATCGTGCAGACACTACTTGTCTGAAAAATCAGATATCTGGATTTCCCTTTATTTTATATCTAATAATTTTCACATTTTGAACCCAAATTTGGCAAGTCAATCTTGATCGGGGCTTCATAACTGCGGTTTATCTGTCGAAAATCCTGTAACTGGTAAGCTTTACCTTAGCAATTTGTTTACAAATCACACTTTACTTAAAATATTTGCAGAAGAGGTGGATTGATAAGATGGACACAACAGAATTATGCAAGTGACCTGATGGTGAACAATGACAGAGACGTACTGTATCATAGGAACTAATCAAAAAGACATAGACTTTTAAGAATAACCATTTGTATTTTAAAACCTTTAACTCGCATTGTGCCCGATAACAGAAGGGCCTTAAAACTGAGTGAGGCCACATTCGCCATGTTTGTTCAAATGCAATGTTTGGTGGGGTTCTAGCTGTAACTATTTCCTCTTTTGTGGATGGTATTTCCTAAATTAAATTATCTTGTTAAATAATAATTATTATAGTTTTCCATGACTGTTTGTCATATTGAAGACACAAGTATGGTAATTGCCAGTCCAAACAACCATGTTGAACAAGCAAACTTATTCTACCAACATGAACTGGGACTGGTCCTGTTGAAAGCATGTTGTTATTTTCTACATTTTTCATGCAAAGGAATCTGCTTTACAAGTGTAAAAACTTTTCATATTTAACATTTGTTCCTGGTTCTACATGTATCCATTTCTTGATTTTACGGTATATATTATGTTACACAAATACAAAAGGGGCCCATGTGACCAGAATGGGTACATCTTTGCTTTCAGACCATTTGGTAAGTTTTTCCATGTTTTATAATACAATGTCTTGAATACTTTCTTTAAACAAAATTCTGGTCTATGATTAGATTGCGTGAATTGAATTGGCTGGGTGGGGGCACCTTTTGGGGGGGTCTGAAAACCCCTTCCCGACCAGCAATTTTGTCAGATTTTCCTTTATTTTAATGTACAGACATACTAATTCCTTTCGACAAAGTTAAGTCTGTGGGCTAAGATGGGGTGAAATCAACCCGCCTTTTGGAGTGGGTGAGGGTGACATTTGTTGGGGTCTGACAACACCTCCCCGACTGGGAATTTTGTCAGTTTTACTTTTTGTAATGTACATCCATACTACTAACTTTTGACAAAGTTTGGTTTTGCCAAAGTTTGGTCCATGGGCTAGATGGGGTGAAATCAACCCGACTGGGGGTGACCTAGTGGGGGGTCTGACAACCCCTTCCCGACCAGGAATTTTGTCAGTTTTTGCCTTTTTTGTAATGTACAGCCATACTACTTCCTTCTGACAAAGTTTGGTCCATGGGCTAGATGGGGTGAAATCAACCCGACTGGGGGTGACTTAGTGGGGGGTCTGACAACCCCTTCCCGACCAGGAATTTTGTCAGTTTTGCCTTTTTTGTAATGTACAGCCATACTACATCCTTCTGACAAAGTTTGGTCCATGGGCTAGATGGGGTGAAATCAACCCGCCTTTTGGGGGGTGGGTCAGGGTACACTTTGTGGGGGTCTGACATCACCTTCCCGACCAACAAGTTTGTCAGTTTTTCCATTTTTGTAACATACTACCATGCTACTTCCTTTTGCCAAAGTTTGGTCCATGGGCTAGATGGGGTGAAATCAACCCGACTGGGGGTGACTTAGTGGGGGGTCTGACAACCCCTTCCCGACCAGGAATTTTGTCAGTTTTGCCTTTTTTGTAATGTACAACCATACTACTTCCTTCTGACAAAGTTTGGTCCATGGGCCAGATAGGGTGGTCTTTTTCAGGGGGTCTGGGGTCCGAACCTGACCACTGAGGTTGAGCTGACAATTTTTTTGTGAATGACCTAGATGGTCTAAGTAACTTTAAGGGGTCAAACCTTCTGGGCTAAATGGGGTGAAATCATATGGGACAGGCTTTTGGCCTATTTGGGTTTAATTGTTATTTCAAAATTCATCATGTGAAGGTGTGACATTGCAAAGAAATAAAAGACAATTTGGTTTCCTTGTGAGGTTATTTTACAATAAAATGCATAATTGGACTTAACTTACAGAAAATATTTATCATTATAGGCCTTACAAGTAGTTTGTGTCAGTGAAGTTACTTGGTGCATTCAAACTATCCATGGGAAAGGCAATTCTAGGATGAACAGGAAATTTTCCCATTTGGTAGTTATTATGTAGACAACAGTATACTCCCATCTTATAAGGAAGAAACCATGGAAATAGTGCACTTGTTTTCTCTGCAACTTCGAAAGGAATGTATCAGATTTCATTTATAAACATGCCTTACAGCCAGATTGAACTCTCATGAATTCACTGTGTATAGTCATTACAAGAAGACCATAGGCCTATGTGAGAGCTGGATGGGATCATATGTCTTGCTACTGGGAACAGTCACTAGAGAGGAGGAATGCATATGGTATCACTACAAGCATGTACTGTAACCCATTTGCACAGTGATAAAGCTTATGCATTTGGAAAGAGTCTGCATAGAGAAAATTCATGCTCTGTCCAGGGAGTTGTTATGGACAACTCCCTGGTTAGACCAGTAGTCTCATTTTATTCACAACAAATGGGCACTTTATGAATAAACCATTTACTTTTTTGGGGGGTCATGTTGGGGGGGGGGTTTCTTTTAGTTTTGACTTCAAAGGTTTGTTAACTGCCAGGTACATTGTATTACTGTAGCGCTTCCATGGTATTAGCACATACAGTCTGCTTTATAGATAGTCAAGTTATCTGATTAAAATGTGAAACTCTCAGTACAGTCTAAAGAAGAGAAGTTTATTTCACTGGTAGCATTGTATCAGACCTTAAATGTTTTGGTTCCTTGTATATCATATTTATTAACAGGGTCACAGCCTCACAGGGTCAAATGTGTGAATATGCAAATTGTAGAACTGCAAATTTAAGTTAGATTTTAACAGGTACATTACATGATGGTTATATTAAACTTGGTATCATGCATATTACTATTACAGAACTTGAGAAACCACAGTGGTTATTAACCTTTAACACACGGCTAAGTACCGTTGTTTATTTATTTTTTGAGTTAGTCATAAACTAACATTTTTTGTCAAGTTTTGCATTTCCACAGTAACTCACATTAATTTTTGATGTTTTTCGTCTTCTCTTTGTACCATATATTTTACTAACACAACATTACTTCTTCTATAGTAGTTACCACAATGCTGACGGCATACCTAAGTAAAAAAAAAATCAAAAAAATCAAATATTTGCTTCATGTAGATTGTATAGGGAAAATTGAGTCGGTAACTCACGTACACTGATATCTAAAAGCGCCAAAACTGGTAAACAAATTTTACTTAAAAAGTGTCCTCATACTAAGTGAACTCTAAGACAAGTGAAATTTGGTAGTTATACCTTACCTACTATAGTAAACATATAGGTTGCCAAAAAATTCCTATATCATTGTCCAGTTGCATAAAAATGATGCAAGACACGGTAACTCACGTTACAATTTGTCCACGCATAACAGTTAATAAAAAATAAGTTGCTGACACAATTCAATCTTACTAATTTTTATGTAACAGTTTCAAGCTTTAATAAAATTACTTCTTGTGTTCACTTTGTAACACAGTGTACCTGTTATTAACTTATTTGCAGTTTCATATTATGTAGGAATCACTGCAGTGCTCCATATCATTCAACAGTAGAGCCAATGAACAGTGGAGGAAATGGCCAAAACAATTGACATCAATGATAAAGTTTGTTAAATTGCAAGTGGCGAGGTTAAATAGGCCCTGTGATAGTATTGAGGAATATTTCATGTTGGATGTATCTATATGGTTATGGGTTACTATGTCTAACACTGTCTAACAGCATTAGCAGCCCCCGTTTCTTATATCTGGCCTAGCTTAATGTACCAAAATCAAAATTCCTTTTAGCATACGAAAGGGTTAAATTGTAAGACATTTACACGCACATTAACTAGTGTTTGCAAGGGGTATCCGGGTACCCACCCGTCGTGATACTACCCGGTTCCTAACTTATTACCCGAATCCTATGCAAAGTGTGACATTTTTTTTTGCATACCGATGGTTATGCAAGATTTTCCCATTGACTTAGTGTGGTGTTAGGCTACCATGTGGTCAAAGATAATAGCAATAATATAAGTATTCCATAGATATCTTATAACTGTGTCACAATTTCAGCAAATAAACAGATGGTTAGGCTAGATTACCAGATTGACTTAGTGAGGTGTTAGGCTACCATGTGGAAGAAATTGAAAGAATTTTTACAATTATTATTTTTTCATTCATTTATTTCATAAATGGAAAGACTGACATTTACCAGATGTTATTAATGGATTATAGACGGGATAACTAAAAAATAGTAATAATCGCAAGTGGTTTTTAACTAATTGTTATTCCATAATTGTCTACTACACTGACATTATAAGCATGATAATACTGTATGATAACTCACGTAACATGGTAACTCACGTTACCATTTGCATCACCTACCCGACGTAAACATAGTGGGGTGCACAACATTTCTTTACTTGTTTCACATTTGAGATGATGAGTAGAAACCAAAATCCAATTATGAGATTTTTAATAGTGTCATATTTGATGTATGGGGAAAAAATAATAATTTCAATAACTCATGTTACATCAGCTACAGTACATAGAGGTTTGAATAAAGCAAAAAATATATTATTTTTGATTATATATTCAAAAGGTTGGTAGTGATATCTGAAGTTAGTGCACTATGTAAGCAATAAATGTACAAATCAGTTGAGTATTACCATTTAATTTCTTAGGAGAACAAAAACAAATCTGTTAATAATTTGTGCACAAAATTTGCATTACAGCATCCTTTCACTTCATATGCAAATTTCTAAAATTCAATCAATATTTAGGAAGGTATCATATTGATTCCACAAACTTGGATATGTTTGCAACAACATTTAACCAATGACAAAATGTGATTGCAGATTTTATATTTTGAGCCCATGTCCACTTTTTCATGGAAATGCCCATTGGACATTTCTGTAATTTTAGTTGAAGTGGCATTTCTTACATTATTTCAGTACTTCTCACTTAAAAGATGAGCTAGCTACTTGGAACTACATGGAGCCAGTATCGGGTGACGTATGTATAGGTTTATTTCAGGTTAGGATGTCTAAAACATCATTTTGCTTCTGCTTTTAACTGCTTTCAAAGTCACTGCATGTGTTTTCTTGATGTTATATGTTTTGTGATGTTATCTCTTTTTGTGTAGTTTCATAAAAGGATCACCCCACAACAGGACTGCTTCCATCATGTTGAACTAAAGTGCGATAAGGAAGGCTTTGAAGTGAGGTACAAGTGTTTGCCCTGGGGGAGCACCAAGCTCAATGGCTTGCTGAGCACTTGGGCCATTCTATGGCTGTTCACCATCAACATTATAGGCTTCCAAGCAGCACCCTAGAAAAGGCAAAAGTAGCAAACCTACTCATGGCAGTCGACTCGGGCAAGTCTTCAAATTTTGTTGGGAGGACCTTAGACGAGATCTCGTTGGACGAAATAGGTATGTTTACAGAAGTTAAAACTGCAATGAGATGGCTGGGCTGTATAAATAAATCACCGCACGTAGGAGAGCAGAACTACTGCACAACTATCGTATATGTGTAGATTTTGACTCGCAGATGAAACGCACCAAAACAAAAAATGAAATAAAAGTGACATCATGCAAAGTCTGCTGACAATGCTGGGGCATTTTGTACTACAGATCTTTGAAGATGACACCACCTATTTAAGAATGTATTTCTGATACTAGTCTGTACCTTGGGTCATTAGTTTTTAAAGATATATCCTTCATTCTCTAGATTCAAGTCACTAAACTGCAATATAGATGGTAGCTGCGGGTTGAATTTGTTGTTTGTGTGGAAAATTTATATATAAAAAAAAAGCATGTTCATAAGTGCATCTTAAGTTTGCCTAACATTTATGTTTGGATCAATTACTGTTGATGTACTACTGGATTCAAAGTTTGCTAATATGAAAGCTGGGTAAATTTTAAAGAATGAGGGCAGTGAACCAATTAGTCTACTAAGTATGACATACTTAACAACTCTTATAACATTAGTTAGGGTCTTCCAAATCTTGTATAAAACAATCCTTACATTTTATGAGAAATCATGTTACTTTCTGAGTGTTATGTAGGTTGCTGAGCTAATTTCATAGAAAAAACTTTTTCCTCTACAGAACTTACTCAGGTCTTGGAGGAGGAAGGTGAAACAATTGAGCAGAATGAAAAGATGGATAAAATGACTTCAGGTGAGAAATGTCACTTGTTGTGGCTTTGATCTAAAGACCTACTTCATTGAATGAATCAAAGTTTTGATGTGTATTAGTTTTATGTGTGCTGCTGTAAATGTAATGCATAATTTTATTTCTGTTTTACAGAAATTCCTGAACATTCTGAACAGATGTGTTATAGAGCTAAGGATGCTCAGCCAAGTACCTCAAAAACAGAAAGGAAACCAAAAAACACTTCCGGTAAGAAATGTTAGTTGTGGCTTTGATGTATATTGAGTGATGAAGGCTACTGAGTAGACAGATGGACTGTCTGCGTACTTTGTATGTTTATGGATTTCTTTCTCACCTGGTGATGGAGAAAAAATGAGAATAACTAACTAACTTTCCAAATGCTCATCTTGGAAACACAAACTGAGAAGCACTAGCAAAGCCTAGTTTCATAACAAAATACTTAAACTTGAGGCATAAAATTTGCTATGGTTGGTGATAGTCGATTGAAACAAACTTATTTTAAGTACATTTATTTTTCTATATATGTCCTGCTTTTTGAAGAGTGGTTAGCTCCTTTGTAGCAAACTTTAAGCAGCTTTTTGCATTTTGTCGCCATTTTCCACCCTTGTGACATGTCCATCAAGTTTTCTACATGTATCAATCACAAAAAAAGCAAACTAAGATATTCAGCAATTTGACAATGTTGAAAGTTCTAACTTTTTTCCTTTAATTTCACCATTTGAAGTTAGATTTCTTCTTTTGTATGACGTTATGGCATTGTGAGGTCAATGAGGTTGTGAAAATCATACAAAAGGATGCAGAAAGTTGCAAACTTCTATTACCTAAATATTGATATATTTCTTGTCTTCAAGTATTATATAGATACTGCATACTTACTAAGACATGTCCTTGTTAAGTTTAAATTGTTATCTTGTCCTTTGATAAGAGAATAGTCTATCATATGCGTCCTAGCCACTTCATGTGTTGTTTCTGACAGGAATGTGTCATAAACTATGAATTTCACCTTCTGAAATTGATGAGTATACAGTATGAAAATATTAATATCTCAAAGAGTCAAGGAATTTATTTTGGTATGTTGCATGACTGATAGAAGTTATCCATTTATGTTTTTTGCAATGCCACAAAAATTTTCGACCTTGAGTCACTGTCTAATTTTGAAAATAACAATTATATTGATAAATGAAGTGACTTAGTTTTCCTGTATTTTTGCATTTCTCTCTTTAAAAGGCATTCCAAGAAAGTGGCCAGAAGAAGACAAGGATATTTTAACTAAACACTTCAAGAAATACATCAAGAGAGGGACCCTTCCTGGAAAGGATAAGATTTTAGTATGCATGGAAAATTATCCAGCCAATTTTTCAGGAAGGACCTGGAAAAACATTAAGGATTGCATTAGAAACATTTCGTCATCATTAAAACTGCCAAGCATTTAGACGCGACATTTTTTGGCTTTGTGTAGATGCCAAAGTATAAGTATTTTCCTAGAGTGGCAATGGTTTATTAGAGAATACTGAGTACACTTTTTGAGTACAATATCTGCTATCTTTCTGCTACATTTTTTCTGTTGAGAAAATAGTCCAGAATTGTGTCTGAGAGTTTGTGGAGGGGGGGGGGGTGGGGACAAGTATTATACAAAATTGTGGACAAGCATTATTACAAAATGACAAAAGTCCAGCGTATTTTCATAAAGTGGCAATGCCAGCTGCACTGGCATTATTAGAGAATACTGAGTACAGAGAATATACAGTTATGCATTAAGCATATACACATTCCACCATATTTGTACAAAATGACAAAGTCCAGAGTAATTTCCTAGATTGGCAATGCCAGCTTCTCTGGCATTATTATAGAATACACAGTAAGGTTTTTTACTGAGTACACTTTCTGTTCCATTTTTTGCTGCAGAAAAAAAGTCCAAAAGTGTGTCTAATCTGAAGTATGTACCTAGACTGGCTATGCCAGCTTCACTTATAGAAAACACAAGCATTATAGGAGAATATACAGTGTAATGCATTAGGCATATACACATTCCACCATCTTTTTACAAAATGACAAAAGTCCAGCATATTTTTATAAAGTGGCAATGCCAGCTGCACTGGCATTATTAGAGAATACTGAGTGCATATTCTGTGTACACTTTCTGCTACAATTTTTTGTTCAGAAAAAAAGTCCAGAAGTGTGTCTGATAGATTGATAAATCATTAGAGAATACACAGTTAGGTATTCACTGAGTACACTTTCTGCTGCACTTTTGTTTTTGCAGGGAAAAAATGGCCAGAATTGTATCTGATAGCAGGTTGTGGGGAGTGGGGGGGGGGTCATGAGCATTATATAGAACAATACACAGTTGTGCATTTGGTTTTGAAACAACTTTGTTTGTCATGGCTGCACTGCATTGATGTCAAATGGGGTGCCTTTGCCTACCTCAGTATTTGAGACAGTGGTCAGATGCTGGGGTATACACTGTAGTCCGTAGGACGGGGACATTAAATGGCGGTCCCGGTAGCAGGAATGGGAGCAAAATCACACACCTGCCTCGTTATCCTTTGAACACTTATCGTAAAGAGAAGGCTTGAAATAAGCCGGTGTTCGTCCACGATCTAACACGTATATATGGCCTCAAATAAGCTAATGTCAGGCTTCTTCATCTTTGGGTCTCTAAACTAAACTATTTAACATAAACAAGAGCATATACGCTTTCCATTATTTTTGTACAAATGGCAAAGTCTAAAGTATTTTCCTGGAGTGGCAATGCTAGCTGCATTGGCATTATTGGAGAATATAATTTTTTCAGAAACAAAGTCCAAAAGTGTATCTGATTGTGTGTGGGTGGGGGCACGATCATTATAGGAGAATATCCAGTAATACATATCATATGCATTCCATCATCATTGTGCATTGGCATTATTGGAGATTATAATTTTTTTTTCCTCAGAAATAAAGTCCAAAAGTGTATCTGATTGTGTGTAGGTGGGGGCACTAACGTTATGATAGGAGAATAAACAGTTATGCATTGAGCATATTCCACCATCTTTGTACAAAATGACAAAATTCCAAAGTATTTTCCTAGAGTGGCAATGCCAGCTGCATGGCATTATTGGAGAATATGATTTTTTGTTTTCAGAATAAAAGTCCAAAAGTGTATCTAATTGTGCGTAGGTGGGGGCACGAGCATTATAGGAGAATATACAGTTATGCATTGAGCATATTCCACCATCTTTGTACAAATGATAAAGTCCAGAGTATTTTCCTAGAGTGGCAATGCCAACTGCATTGGCATTATTGGAGAATATAGTTTTTTTCAGAAACAAAATCCAAAAGTGTATGTGATTGTGTGTGGGTGGGGGCTCGAGCATTATAGGAGAATAAACAGTTATGCATTGAGCATATTCCACCATCTTTGTACAAAATGACAAAGTCCCAGAGTATTTTCCTAGAGTGGCAATACCAGCTGCACTGGCAATAATGGAGAATATAATTTTAATTCAGAAAAAAAGTTCAAAAGTGTATCTAATTGTTCGTAGGTGGGGCACGAGCATTATAGGAGAATAAACAGTTATGCATTGAGCATATTCCACCATCTTTGTACAAAATGACAAAATTCCAAAGTATTTTCCTAGAGTGACAATGCCAGCTGCACTACCATTATTGGAGAATGTAATTTTTTTGGAAAAAAAGTCCAAAAGTGTATCTAATTGTGCGTAGGTGGGGGCACGATCATTATAGGAGAATATACAGTAATGCATTAAGCTTATTTGCATTCCATCATCATTGTGCATTGGCAATAATGGATATTATAATTTTTTTTTTCTTCAGAAATAAAGTCCAAAAGTGTATCTGATTGTGTGTAGGTGGGGGCACGAGCATTATAGAAGAATAAACAGTTATGCATTGAGCATATTCCACCATCTTTGTACAAAATGACAAAGTCCAGAGTATTTTCCTAGAGTGGCAATACCAGCTGCACTGGCAATAATGGAGAATATAATTTTAATTCAGAAAAAAAGTCCAAAAGTGTATCCAATTGTGCGTAGGTGGGGGCACGAGCATTATAGGAGAATAAACAGTTATGCATTGAGCATATTCCACCATCTTTGTACAAAATGACAAAATTCCAAAGTATTTTCCTAGAGTGACAATGCCAGCTGCACTACCATTATTGGAGAATATAATTTTTTTTGGAAAAAAAGTCCAAAAGTGTATCTAATTGTGCGTAGGTGGGGGCACGATCATTATAGGAGAATAAACAGTTATGCATTGAGCATATTCCACCATCTTTGTACCAAATGACAAAGTCCCAGAGTATTTTCCTAGAGTGGCAATACCAGCTGCACTGGCAATAATGGAGAATATAATTTTAATTCAGAAAAAAAGTCCAAAAGTGTATCTAATTGTGCGTAGGTAGGGGCACGAACATTATAGGAGAATAAACAGTAATGCATTGAGCATATTCCACCATCTTTGTACAAAATGACAAAATTCCAAAGTATTTTCCTAGAGTGACAATGCCAGCTGCACTACCATTATTGGAGAATATAATTTTTTTTGGAAAAAAAGTCCAAAAGTGTATCTAATTGTGCGTAGGTGGGGGCACGATCATTATAGGAGAATAAACAGTTATGCATTGAGCATATTCCACCATCTTTGTACCAAATGACAAAGTCCCAGAGTATTTTCCTAGAGTGGCAATACCAGCTGCACTGGCAATAATGGAGAATATAATTTTAATTCAGAAAAAAAGTCCAAAAGTGTATCTAATTGTGCGTAGGTAGGGGCACGAGCATTATAGGAGAATAAACAGTAATGCATTGAGCATATTCCACCATCTTTGTACAAAATGACAAAATTCCAAAGTATTTTCCTAGAGTGACAATGCCAGCTGCACTACCATTATTGGAGAATATAATTTTTTTGGAAAAAAAGTCCAAAAGTGTATCTAATTGTGCGTAGGTGGGGGCACGATCATTATAGGAGAATAAACAGTTATGCATTGAGCATATTCCACCATCTTTGTACCAAATGACAAAGTCCCAGAGTATTTTCCTAGAGTGGCAATTCCAGCTGCACTGGCAATAATGGAGAATATAATTTTAATTCAGAAAAAAAGTCCAAAAGTGTATCTAATTGTGCGTAGGTGGGGGCACGAGCATTATAGGAGAATAAACAGTTATGCATTGAGCATACTCCACCATCTTTGTACAAAATGACAAAATTCCAAAGTATTTTTCTAGAGTGACAATGCCAGCTGCACTACCATTATTGGAGAATATAATTTTTTTGGAAAAAAAGTCCAAAAGTGTATCTAATTGTGCGTAGGTGGGGGCACGATCATTATAGGAGAATATACAGTAATGCATTAAGCTTATATGCATTCCATCATCATTGTGCATTGGCATTATTGGAGATTATAATTTTGCATTGAGCATATTCCACTATCTTTGGGGAGGAGGGTGGGGGACACGAGCATTATAGAAAATACACAGTTCTGTATTGAACATAAGCATATATGCTTTCCATTATTTTTGTACAAAATAACAAAGTCCAAAGTAGTTTCCTAGAGTGACAATGCCAGCTTCACTTGCATTATCTGAGAATACACAGTTAGGTATTCACTGAGTACACTTTCTGCTACAATTTTTTGGCAGAAAAGATCAAAATCGTGTCTGATAATGGGTGATGTGGGGGTGGGGGGTGGGGGAAATGAGCATTATAGGAGAATACACAGTTCGGCATTGAACATAAGCATATGCTTTCCATTATTTTTGTACAAAATAACAAAGTCCAGAGTATTTTCCTACATTGGCAATGCCAGCTTCACTTATAGAAAAGACAGGTATTGCTGTATTTTGCTTCATTTTCCCCTGTAACACAAAGAGTACAATGTTTTTCACATTTGTTATTATGGTTATTATTAGTTATCACTTGTTTGTATTTGCTATTATCAGTTATTTTGGTTTTTATTGAACATAATTGAATATATAATTGAAATATATTTAACATGTGTGCAAAGTAGTTACCACTTCTTTAATGCTTTGTTGTCATCTTTCTATCTCTCAAATGTGTTGAGCTGCTAAGCTATTTATGCTAATTCAAGATTCACTTTGCAACACTGTGTTTGCAACACTGTAAAAGTGTTTAATGTAACAAAGTTAACTGTTATTATTTCTATGTGGTTTTCTGAGTCTAAAACAATTACTCTTACACGGTTTTAGGGATCAAATGGCCCAAATCGGGCTCAAACACAGTCTTCATGAACAATATGTGTAACTTCATTTCTATGGTTACTCAAACACATGTTTACCTGCTCGACTTCAGTTGCCCAATCAGATCACATGAACAACTGAAACAAATGTCTACAGGAAATCTGTACACATGGATTATCTGTGAATTCCTCAAATTGCTCTCTGGGATAGCTGACGCATTTGTATCATGCAACCGGTGTCAAAGCTCAACCTCGTAATATTTCAACCAAGTTAGTGTACAAAATGTTGAAACGAAGTGGACTGACAGTATAAATTGAAACATTTTATCATATGGGCTATTTTTTAAAAGTGTGCTTATATTTTTGCCCCTAACCCCTAAATAATTCATCAGGGCAATGCAGTGTTTGCAATTCCCACATCTGGCTGTGCAATCCCACAAAGAACATTTGTCTGCTGACGAAATGCCAGAACTCTTTTCTTGCATATATGCAATTACTTAATGAGCAACTGATCCACTTGTTCATAGCCTATATACACATAAAATTTTTTGAAAATTGATCAGTCACACAGAAATACGTCTTAGAAGAAAAGAAGCTTGTTTACATATCTTCTAGTATGGTTAGAAAATTAGACCTCGTTTCTTTAAAATTGGCAACACAATACTTAAGTTCAAGACATAATTAGGTGTAATAACTTTCCCATTCTAAAGTACTGTCCAAACTAGTAATGGAGAAACATTTGCAGGAATTTAATGTCTCATAAATGATAACAAGACTGAAGTGAACAAAGCTTTTCAAGAAGACAATTACATTTACAGCACAACATGAGACTGATGATAAATAACGTTCAGTGATTTTGTATTATAGAATATTGAGAATCTGCAGCAATTGCTACTATGTTTCCATAAATTGTTTAACAGTCCCATTCAGGGTTTGCCAAATTTAAACTTTGACCATCCCAGTTTATTGCACTGAAATGTCAGTGAAAATAACACATTTCTGTGCATTTTTCATATCAATAGTCATTAGCTTTATTGAGTTATCTGTCGTTAAAAATGCTGAACTGAATAAATGCTGCCATAATTTTTAAGGAGGGTGTAGATTCTACAAACTTCGATCAATATATGCAAGTCCCGCCAAACAGATCACCCGCCAATCAAATCTCTCTGTGTTGTTTATGACCGTTATAAACCTAGGCCTTTACTATCACTTTCATGTTTAAGCTGTTCCTTCTCTTGAAAGGTATCTTTCTATCGGTTTTACCGATGTAGCTTGCAAATTGTGTAATTTGCTTCCATTGCAATGAATACGCAGGTGATTTCAGACGTTTCCTCCGTGGAATTTTAAATAGTGTTCGATACGAATGGGACTGCATTGAAGACTATTTTGTTTACATTTGTGTAATGAACCTTACTAAAATAGGCAGTCGCAGTGATATTAGGGTAAATCGATACCGCCATAAGGGCAACAGAAATATTTCTTTCGATTGTGACAGCTTTTCTCCATATACCCACCTGGTCAGAGTGAATTTAGGTTAACAAACATTGAATCTACTTCGGAAGTTTGTTTTCAGAAATTCATAAGCAAACTGTGAATTGGACTTTAATTTGATATTACCAATTGTAAGCCTGAATTGAAATACGATAGGCATGCAGATAGATAATACTGTTCAGTAAAATTAATTCCCAGAGAAAAGTTGTTTGACACAAGCAGGGAGCTGCTAGTAGCAGCTCCCTGACACAAGTACTGTCCACTGCCACACAGTAATACCTAATAAAGTAAAACATGATACCCTCCCACCAGGGAGCTGCTACTCTAACAGCAGCTCCCTGCTCCCACCCTCACCCTTCTGCCAATCAAGGTAGGCCATGTGTAGTTAATTTGAATCCCCTTGCCTACTGAAATAAAGGACTGAAGTCTTTGTGTTTCAGCTAATAAAAGACCTTGGCAGAAAGCTAATCCACCATGAAAGGGTCAATTACTTCCCCTAAGGCAGCTTTAATTGCTGTGTGTCCTTATGTGAGGACATTGCTACCTTCTATATGTGCAATATCAACAAACTGAGTTAAGCCACAAATTTGATTGTAACTTTGTGACTCTTTCAGCTCAAGCTTTTGAATGCCATAAGTTCTATAGGATCTCTGATTGGTCCTTCCTTGGTAGGCATGTACAGGGCAAACAAATGAGAACAGGGGATTCATGAAATAAGAAGAATGCAGTATCGTTGTGAAGAACTCATCACCCCCAGTACCACTGTGGATACTGTTGATAGGCTTGTTTTACATGCAATTTTTAAGCACATTTCTAGTTATTAACTCTCACTATTTATTCCCATAGCTACTTTCAGATGAAATTGTTAATACTGGTGGATCCTGGGGGCCACGAGGGGGCTTAGCATACTAAAAAACTACCAAATTTATAGAAAATTCAAAACTCTCTTAAATGCAGCAACTTTCCAAGGGGGAAGGATTGTCCCCTTCTCTGAGACCCCTCTTCAGGACCACGGGTAGATACCCCCCACCCCCGCCCTCCCGAGGGCAATCAAAATAACTTAAAAAGAATTTTGATTTTGGACTTAACATATTACCAGTTTGCATGTAGGAACCCTGAAAATTATTTCTTAAACAGTTCTGGGGGGGGGGCGGGCGGTTCCTGCCCCTATGCCCCTCTACCAGTACCTGATCACTATCACTTCATTTTGGTCTTTTCCAAACGTGAATTCTGGAACCACTGATACCAGGAGCCCTATTAGAAGTGGCCCAATAAATGGGGATTGTGATTATAAAGGAGGCAGTGAGGCCTTGGCCCCAACACTGGTCGGTTGAGGGAAAATCACTTTCAACAGTTGGATAAAAAATATTCACCGGTGGAGGAGGGGGGAGCATGGGCTGAGGTAATTATTTTCTGGATATTCGATTTCATATTCCGCATTACAAACACAACCATTCCCAACGATCTAATTTGCCAAATTTAATGGGTGGAAATTATGCCCCGCCAAAATGTCATATTTAAGGCGCATTTTGTGGTCCATAGCATGGGACTCTCATGCAGAGACTGTTGCATTATTGCCACTAGTCTCCGGTTGGCTACATGAAGTTTTCCTTGTTCTCTCTAACCTAGGTAAGATTGTCCTCAATTTCTACCTTTTGGTCAAATTAGGTAATAATAAGCGAACCATAAATGTCTTGAGATCTTAAATGTGCTGGTTTTCTGCTGGTGTATATACTAAATGGTTAGCGAGGCCACAGCTGTGGGGTAATTTTGAGTGATGTCACAATTGACGTCACTTCGGGATTCCCCCAAATTGTTTCGTCCAGCTGCTACAGTTTGGCATACTTTGTATGTATGTCTTGGCCACATTTTACCATACTTCGTTTCTATGATCCAATACTGAAACAAACTGTCGCATTATTGCCATTAGTCACTGTTATTTAAAGATTTCCTTGTTCTCTCTCCCGTAGTGTCCTGACGTAGGAATACGCATCTGGCTGTTTGATGCAGGGTTTGTTGCAATTAATACGCAATTCATTCTGTTATGTGTAATTATCACTATCTCGATATTCAACAATTTCAGTTGATACTATGGTCTTGTACATTTATCAGAAGCCTTCCTTTGATTATATGGCAGATTTGCTGCGGAAAAGTGAAGAAGCCAATCAGGTTTGTCAAATGGGCTCATTTCCCCCAATATGGTATCCAAGCCCTCCATCCTCCAGTGAACTATCACTTGGTCTTAGATTGTTTTCTACAATGCAAGACGCATGACGTAGTATCATTGCCAAAACCTACATATAACATATTTCAATCAGAGTTGGCCTTGAATTTATTCCTCCACATGCCCTTTTTCCATAACACTCCACAGGATTTCTTGGTTTCTTCAAAGAAGTAGAATTTTGTTCTTTTCTCTGCGCAACTTACGTGATGTGTACTTAAGCATGCTATCTCATACAGCATGAGAGTAGCTAAACCAATTGTCATAACACAACTGCAGATTGCCAAAGCATAAAGTAAATATTTTTCTGACTTAAGCTACATGTCCGAGTGAGGAGGAGATCGATTTTTTTTTGTCAAATTTGGCTCTAACGTGGAATGGCCCATGAAGTCATCTCCAGTTAATACTTTATTTATCAAAGTAATATTTGCATTGTTTGCAAGGTTGAAGGTTAAGGTCATGAGAAACAAATGGAATCTCACTGTCTGTATCCCACAAGGTAAATGAAGGTTTCTACTTTAGGGTGCTATTAGATACATTAAGGTATACTTATATCACATTATAGTTCTGTACCCCACAAGCCATACACTGGTTTATATTTAGGTCCTATAATTATGCAAATAATAAGTATTTTCCTGTACAGATTATCGCTATCAATTAGATGAATTCATATCAAGGAATTTCCATTGTTTGCTGGGTCGAAAATTTAAGTTCTTTAGAGAAAAATTGTATTTAATTTCACTCTCTGTACCCCACAAGGTATCCTGGCACTCATACAACATAACCAGAATACAGCATCAATAGGTGAATTTTCATATTCCAGTATAAAACCTGGGTCAAAGTTATTGTTTGGCATCTTATAGCAACGAAGGCATCTACTTTAGGCTGCAACTTAGATGCATTAAGGTATACTTATATCACATTTGAATTTTGTACCCCACAAGCTACACTTGTACTCATATAATATTTAGGTCCTACAATGAAAAGAATAAATTTACTGTACAGATTACCACTGTCAATTAGATGAATTCATATCAAGAAATTTCCATTGTTTGCTAGGTAGAAGGATTTAGTTCTTTTGAGCCAAATTGAAGTTTTATTTCACTTTCTGTACACCACAAGGTATCCTGGCACTCATAAAACATGGCCAGAATACAGCATCAATAGGTGAATTTTCATTATCCAGTATAAAGCCAGGGTCAAAGTTATTGTTATCTTCTAATAGCAATGAAGGCATCTACTTTAGGCTGCAACAAGGATGCATTAAGGTATATTTATATTACATTAAAGTTCTGTACCCCACAAGCTACACTTGAACTCATATAATCTTAGGTCCTACAATGGGAGTAAAAAAGTATTTTCCTGAACAGATTACATCTGTCAATTAGATGAATTCATATCAAGGAACTGCCATTGTCTGCTAGGTCGAAAGTTTAAGTTCTTGTTAAGTTCTTGAGAGACAAATTGTAATTTAATTTCACAGTCTGTACCCCACAAGGTATCCCGACACTCATACCACATGACCAGAGTACAGTATCAAGTTAATTTTCATTATCCTGTATATAAAGCACTGTAAAAAATATTGTTGGCTACTCATAGCAATGAAGGCATCTACTCTAGGCTGCCATTTAGATGCATTAAGGTATGTTTATATCACATTAAAGTTCTGTACCCCACAAGTTTAACTGGTACTCATATAATCTTAAGTCCAACGTTGCGAATAAAAATTTTACTGTACAGTATACCATGGTCAATCAATGAATTCATATCAAGGAATATCCATTGTTAGCTAGGTAGAAGGATTTAGTTCTTCTTAAGTTCTTGAGAGACAAATATTAATTTAATTTAACTGTCTGTACCCCACAAGGTATCCTGGCACTCATACCACATGACCAGAGTACAGTATCAACAAGTTAATATTTATTATCCAGTATATAAAGCACTGTTAAAAAATATTGTTGACTACTCATAGCAATGAAGGCATCTACTTAAGGCTTCCACTTAGATGCATTAAGGTATATTTATATCACATTAAAGTTCTGTACCGCACAAGCTACACTGGTACTCATATAATATTAGGTCCTACAATGCGAATGATAAGTATTTTTCTGTATGGATTATCGCTGTCAATGAGATGAATTTATATTGAAGAATTTTCATTGTTTGCTAGGTAGATGGATTTACTTCTTTTTAAGTTCTTGAGAGACAAATTGTAATTGAACTGTCTGTACCCCTCAAGGTATCCTGACACTCATACCACATGACCAGAGTACAGTACGACAAATTGTAATTTAACTGTCTGTACCCCACAAGGTATCCTGGCACTCATACAACATGACCAGAGTAAAGTATCAACAAGTTAATATTTATTATCCAGCATATAAAGCACTGTAAAAAATACCGTTGGCTACTCATAGCAATGAAGGCATCTACTTTAGGCTGCCATTTAGATGCATTAAGGTATGTTGATATGACATTTAAGTTCTGTACCCCACAAGCTACACTTGTACTCATATATTCTTAAGTCCTACAATGCGAATAATAAGTATTTTTTTTGTATAGATTATCGCTGTCAATTAGATGAATTTATATTGAAGAATTTTCATTGTTTGCTAGGTAGATGGATTTAGTTCTTATTAAGTTCTTGAGAGACATATTGTAATTGAACTGTCTGTACCCCACAAGGTAACCTGGCACTCATACCACATGACCAGAGTACAGTATCAACAAGTTAATATTTATTATCCAGTATATAAAGCACTGTCAAAGTTATTGTTGGCTACTCATAGCAATAAAGGCATCAACTTTAGGCTGCCACTTAGATGCATTAAGGTATATGTTTGGCTAGGTAGAAGGATTTAGTTCTTGTTAAGTTCTTGAGAGACAAATTTTAATTTAATTTAACTGTCTGTACCCCACAAGGTATCCTGGCACTCATACCACATGACCAGAGTACAGTACGACAAATTGTTATTTAACTGTCTGTACCCCACAAGGTATCCTGGCACTCATACCACATGACCAGAACACAGCATCAATAGGTGAATTTTCATTATCCTGTATATAAAGCACTGTCAAAGTTATTGTTGGCTACTCATAGCAATGAAGGCATCTGCTTAAGGCTGCCATTTAGATGCATTATTTTTAAGGTATATTTATATGACATTTAAGTTTTGTACCCCACAAGCTACACTGGTACTCATATAATATTAGGTCCTACAATGCGAATGATAAGTTTTTTTCTGTATAGATTATCGCTGTCAATTAGATGAATTTATATTGAAGAGTTTTCATTGTTTGCTAGGTAGATGGATTTAGTTCTAATTAAGTTCTTGAGAGACATATTGTAATTGTAATTTAACTGTCTGTACCCCACAAGGTATCCTAGCACTCATACCAAATGACCAGAGTACAGTATCAACAAGTTAATATTTATTTTCCAGTATATAAAGCACTGTCAAAGTTATTGTAGGCTACTCATAGCAATGAAGGCATCTCCTTTAAGTTGCCACTTACAGTAGAGGCATTAAGGTATATTTATATCACATTTAAGTTCTGTACCCCACAAGCTACACTGGTACTCATATAATATTAGATCCTACAATGCGAATGATAAGTATTTTTCTCTATAGGTTATCGCAGTCAATAAGATGAATTTATATTGAAGAATTTCCATTGTTTGCTAGGTAGATGGATTTAGTTCTTATTAAGTTCTTGAGAGACATATTGTAATTTAACTTGTCTGTACCCCACAAGGTATCCTGGCACTCATACCACATGACCAGAGTACAGTATCAACAAGTTAATATTTATTATCCAGTATATAAAGCACTGTAAAATATATTGTTGGCTACTCATAGCAATGAAGGCATCTACTTTAGGCTGCCATTTAGATGCATTAAGGTATGTTTATATGACATTTAAGTTCTGTACCCCACAAGCTACACTGGTACTCATATAATCTTAAGTCCTACAATGCGAATAAAAATTTTACTGAACAGAATACCACGGTCAATCAATGAATTCATATCAAGGAATATCCATTGTTTGCTAGGTAGAAGGATTTAGTTCTTGTTAAGTTCTTGAGAGACAAATTTTAATTTAAATGTCTGTACCCCACAAGGTATCCTGGTACTCATACCACATTACCAGAATACAGTATCAATAGGTGAATTTTCATATTCCAGTATAAAACCAAGGTCAAAGTTATTGTTGGCTTCTAATAGCAATGAAGGCATCTACTTTAGGCTGCCACTTAGATGCATTAAGGTGTATTTTTATCACATTTAAGTTTTGTACCCCACAAGCTACACTGGTACTCATATAATATTAGGTCCTACAATGCGAATGATAACTATTTTTCTGTATGGATTATCGCTGTCAATGAGATGAATTTATATTGAAGAATTTTCATTGTTTGCTATATAGGTAGATGGATTTAGTTCTTTTAGGTTCTTGAAAGACAAATTGTAATTTAACTGTCTGTACCCCGCAAGGTATCCTGGCACTCATACCACATGACCAGAGTACAGTACTACAAATTGTAATTTAACTGTCTGTACTCCACAAGGTATCCTGGCACTCATACAACATGACCAGAATATAACATCAATAGGTGAATTTTCATATTCCAGTATAAAACCAGGGTCAAAGTTATTTTTTGATTTCTAATAGCAATGGAGGCATCTACTCTAGCTGCCACTTAGATGCATTAAGGTGTATTTTTATCACATTTAAGTTTTGTACCCCACAAGCTACACTGGTACTCATATAATATTAGGTCCTACAATGCAAATGATAATTATTTTTCCGTATAGATTATCGCTGTCAATTAGTTAAATTTATATTGAAGAATTTTCATTGTTTGCTAGGAGATGGATTTAGTTCTGATTTAGTTATTGAGAGACCAATTGTAATTTAACTGTCTGTTCCTCGCAAGGTATCCTGGCACTCATACCACATGACCAGAGTACAGTACGACAAATTGTAATTTAACTGTCTGTACCCCACAAGGTATCCTGGCACTCATACAACATGACCAGAGTACAGTATCAACAAGTTAATATTTATTATCCGGCATATAAAGCACTGTAAAAAATATTGTTGGCTACTCATAGCACTGAAGGCATCTACTTTAGACTGCCGCAGAGATGAATTAAGGTATATTTTTGGCTAGGTAGAAGGATTTAGCTCTTGTTAAGTTTTTGAGAGACAAATTTTAATTTAATATAACTGTCTGTACCCCACAAGGTATCCTGGAACCCATACAACATGACCAGAATACAGCATCAATAGGTGAATTTTCATATTCCAGTGTAAAACCAGGGTCAAAGTTATTGTTTGGCTTCTAATAGCAATGGAGGCATCTACTTCAGGCTGCCATTTAGATGCATTATTTTTAAGGTATATTTATATGACATTTAAGTTTTGTACCCCACAAGCTACACTGGTACCCATATAATATTAGGTCCTACAATGCGAATGATAAGTTTTTTTCTGTATAGATTATCGCTGTCAATTAGATGAATTTATATTGAAGAGTTTTCATTGTTTGCTAGGTAGATGGATTTAGTTCTAATTAAGTTCTTGAGAGATATATTGTAATTGTAATTTAACTGTCTGTACCCCACAAGGTATCCTAGCACTCATACCACATGACCAGAGTACAGTATCAACAAGTTAATATTTATTTTCCAGTATATAAAGCACTGTCAAAGTTATTGTAGGCTACTCATAGCAATGAAGGCATCTCCTTTAAGTTGCCACTTACAGTAGAGGCATTAAGGTATATTTATATCACATTTAAGTTCTGTACCCCACAAGCTACACTGGTACTCATATAATATTAGATCCTACAATGCGAATGATAAGTATTTTTCTTTATAGGTTATCGCAGTCAATAAGATGAATTTATATTGAAGAATTTCCATTGTTTGCTAGGTAGATGGATTTAGTTCTTATTAAGTTCTTGAGAGACATATTGTAATTTAACTTGTCTGTACCCCACAAGGTATCCTGGTACTCATACCACATTACCAGAATACAGCATCAATAGGTGAATTTTCATTACCCAGTATATAAAGCACTGTCAAAGTTATTGTTGGTTACTCATAGCAATGAAGGCATCTACTTTAGGCTGCCGCATAGATGCATTAAGGTATATTTTTTGCTAGGTAGAAGGATTTAGTTCTTGTTAAGTTCTTGAGAGACAAATTTTAATTTAATTTAACTGTCTGTTCTCCACAAGGTATCCTGGCACTCATACAACATGACCAGAATATAACATCAATAGGTGAATTTTCATATTCCAGTATAAAACCAGGGTCAAAGTTATTTTTTGATTTCTAATAGCAATGGAGGCATCTACTCTAGCTGCCACTTAGATGCATTAAGGTGTATTTTTATCACATTTAAGTTTTGTACCCCACAAGCTACACTGGTACTCATATAATATTAGGTCCTACAATGCAAATGATAATTTTTTTTCTGTATAGATTATCGCTGTCAATTAGTTAAATTTATATTGAAGAATTTTCATTGTTTGCTAGGTAGATGGATTTAGTTCTGATTAAGTTATTGAGAGACCAATTGTAATTTAACTGTCTGTACCCCGCAAGGTATCCTGGCACTCATACCACATGACCAGAGTACAGTACTACAAATTGTAATTTAACTGTCTGTACCCCACAAGGTATCCTGGCACTCATACCACATGACCAGAGTACAGTATCAACAAGTTAATATTTATTATCCAGTATATAAAGCACTGTTAAAAAATATTGTTGACTACTCATAGCAATGAAGGCATCTACTTAAGGCTTCCACTTAGATGCATTAAGGTATATTTATATCACATTAAAGTTCTGTACCGCACAAGCTACACTGGTACTCATATAATATTAGGTCCTACAATGCGAATGATAAGTATTTTTCTGTATGGATTATCGCAGTCAATAAGATGAATTTATATTGAAGAATTTCCATTGTTTGCTAGGTAGATGGATTTAGTTCTTATTAAGTTATTGAGAGACATATTGTAATTTAACTTGTCTGTACCCCACAAGGTATCCTGGTACTCATACCACATTACCAGAATACAGCATCAATAGGTGAATTTTCATTACCCAGTATATAAAGCACTGTCAAAGTTATTGTTGGTTACTCATAGCAATGAAGGCATCTACTTTAGGCTGCCGCATAGATGCATTAAGGTATATTTTTTGCTAGGTAGAAGGATTTAGTTCTTGTTAAGTTCTTGAGAGACAAATTTTAATTTAATTTAACTGTCTGTTCTCCACAAGGTATCCTGGCACTCATACAACATGACCAGAATATAACATCAATAGGTGAATTTTCATATTCCAGTATAAAACCAGGGTCAAAGTTATTTTTTGATTTCTAATAGCAATGGAGGCATCTACTCTAGCTGCCACTTAGATGCATTAAGGTGTATTTTTATCACATTTAAGTTTTGTACCCCACAAGCTACACTGGTACTCATATAATATTAGGTCCTACAATGCAAATGATAATTTTTTTTCTGTATAGATTATCGCTGTCAATTAGTTAAATTTATATTGAAGAATTTTCATTGTTTGCTAGGTAGATGGATTTAGTTCTGATTAAGTTATTGAGAGACCAATTGTAATTTAACTGTCTGTACCCCGCAAGGTATCCTGGCACTCATACCACATGACCAGAGTACAGTACTACAAATTGTAATTTAACTGTCTGTACCCCACAAGGTATCCTGGCACTCATACCACATGACCAGAGTACAGTATCAACAAGTTAATATTTATTATCCAGTATATAAAGCACTGTTAAAAAATATTGTTGACTACTCATAGCAATGAAGGCATCTACTTAAGGCTTCCACTTAGATGCATTAAGGTATATTTATATCACATTAAAGTTCTGTACCGCACAAGCTACACTGGTACTCATATAATATTAGGTCCTACAATGCGAATGATAAGTATTTTTCTGTATGGATTATCGCTGTCAATGAGATGAATTTATATTGAAGAATTTTCATTGTTTGCTAGGTAGATGGATTTACTTCTTTTTAAGTTCTTGAGAGACAAATTGTAATTGAACTGTCTGTACCCCTCAAGGTATCCTGACACTCATACCACATGACCAGAGTACAGTACGACAAATTGTAATTTAACTGTCTGTACCCCACAAGGTATCCTGGCACTCATACAACATGACCAGAGTACAGTATCAACAAGTTAATATTTATTATCCAGCATATAAAGCACTGTAAAAAATACCGTTGGCTACTCATAGCAATGAAGGCATCTACTTTAGGCTGCCATTTAGATGCATCAAGGTATGTTGATATGACATTTAAGTTCTGTACCCCACAAGCTACACTTTTACTCATATATTCTTAAGTCCTACAATGCGAATAATAAGTATTTTTTTTGTATAGATTATCGCTGTCAATTAGATGAATTTATATTGAAGAATTTCCATTGTTTGCTAGGTAGATGGATTTAGTTCTTATTAAGTTCTTGAGAGACATATTGTAATTTAACTTGTCTGTACCCCACAAGGTATCCTGGTACTCATACCACATTACCAGAATACAGCATCAATAGGTGAATTTTCATTACCCAGTATATAAAGCACTGTCAAAGTTATTGTTGGTTACTCATAGCAATGAAGGCATCTACTTTAGGCTGCCGCATAGATGCATTAAGGTATATTTTTTGCTAGGTAGAAGGATTTAGTTCTTGTTAAGTTCTTGAGAGACAAATTTTAATTTAATTTAACTGTCTGTTCTCCACAAGGTATCCTGGCACTCATACAACATGACCAGAATATAACATCAATAGGTGAATTTTCATATTCCAGTATAAAACCAGGGTCAAAGTTATTTTTTGATTTCTAATAGCAATGGAGGCATCTACTCTAGCTGCCACTTAGATGCATTAAGGTGTATTTTTATCACATTTAAGTTTTGTACCCCACAAGCTACACTGGTACTCATATAATATTAGGTCCTACAATGCAAATGATAATTTTTTTTCTGTATAGATTATCGCTGTCAATTAGTTAAATTTATATTGAAGAATTTTCATTGTTTGCTAGGTAGATGGATTTAGTTCTGATTAAGTTATTGAGAGACCAATTGTAATTTAACTGTCTGTACCCCGCAAGGTATCCTGGCACTCATACCACATGACCAGAGTACAGTACTACAAATTGTAATTTAACTGTCTGTACCCCACAAGGTATCCTGGCACTCATACCACATGACCAGAGTACAGTATCAACAAGTTAATATTTATTATCCAGTATATAAAGCACTGTTAAAAAATATTGTTGACTACTCATAGCAATGAAGGCATCTACTTAAGGCTTCCACTTAGATGCATTAAGGTATATTTATATCACATTAAAGTTCTGTACCGCACAAGCTACACTGGTACTCATATAATATTAGGTCCTACAATGCGAATGATAAGTATTTTTCTGTATGGATTATCGCAGTCAATAAGATGAATTTATATTGAAGAATTTCCATTGTTTGCTAGGTAGATGGATTTAGTTCTTATTAAGTTCTTGAGAGACATATTGTAATTTAACTTGTCTGTACCCCACAAGGTATCCTGGTACTCATACCACATTACCAGAATACAGCATCAATAGGTGAATTTTCATTACCCAGTATATAAAGCACTGTCAAAGTTATTGTTGGTTACTCATAGCAATGAAGGCATCTACTTTAGGCTGCCGCATAGATGCATTAAGGTATATTTTTTGCTAGGTAGAAGGATTTAGTTCTTGTTAAGTTCTTGAGAGACAAATTTTAATTTAATTTAACTGTCTGTTCTCCACAAGGTATCCTGGCACTCATACAACATGACCAGAATATAACATCAATAGGTGAATTTTCATATTCCAGTATAAAACCAGGGTCAAAGTTATTTTTTGATTTCTAATAGCAATGGAGGCATCTACTCTAGCTGCCACTTAGATGCATTAAGGTGTATTTTTATCACATTTAAGTTTTGTACCCCACAAGCTACACTGGTACTCATATAATATTAGGTCCTACAATGCAAATGATAATTTTTTTTCTGTATAGATTATCGCTGTCAATTAGTTAAATTTATATTGAAGAATTTTCATTGTTTGCTAGGTAGATGGATTTAGTTCTGATTAAGTTATTGAGAGACCAATTGTAATTTAACTGTCTGTACCCCGCAAGGTATCCTGGCACTCATACCACATGACCAGAGTACAGTACTACAAATTGTAATTTAACTGTCTGTACCCCACAAGGTATCCTGGCACTCATACCACATGACCAGAGTACAGTATCAACAAGTTAATATTTATTATCCAGTATATAAAGCACTGTTAAAAAATATTGTTGACTACTCATAGCAATGAAGGCATCTACTTAAGGCTTCCACTTAGATGCATTAAGGTATATTTATATCACATTAAAGTTCTGTACCGCACAAGCTACACTGGTACTCATATAATATTAGGTCCTACAATGCGAATGATAAGTATTTTTCTGTATGGATTATCGCAGTCAATAAGATGAATTTATATTGAAGAATTTCCATTGTTTGCTAGGTAGATGGATTTAGTTCTTATTAAGTTCTTGAGAGACATATTGTAATTTAACTTGTCTGTACCCCACAAGGTATCCTGGTACTCATACCACATTACCAGAATACAGCATCAATAGGTGAATTTTCATTACCCAGTATATAAAGCACTGTCAAAGTTATTGTTGGTTACTCATAGCAATGAAGGCATCTACTTTAGGCTGCCGCATAGATGCATTAAGGTATATTTTTTGCTAGGTAGAAGGATTTAGTTCTTGTTAAGTTCTTGAGAGACAAATTTTAATTTAATTTAACTGTCTGTTCTCCACAAGGTATCCTGGCACTCATACAACATGACCAGAATATAACATCAATAGGTGAATTTTCATATTCCAGTATAAAACCAGGGTCAAAGTTATTTTTTGATTTCTAATAGCAATGGAGGCATCTACTCTAGCTGCCACTTAGATGCATTAAGGTGTATTTTTATCACATTTAAGTTTTGTACCCCACAAGCTACACTGGTACTCATATAATATTAGGTCCTACAATGCAAATGATAATTTTTTTTCTGTATAGATTATCGCTGTCAATTAGTTAAATTTATATTGAAGAATTTTCATTGTTTGCTAGGTAGATGGATTTAGTTCTGATTAAGTTATTGAGAGACCAATTGTAATTTAACTGTCTGTACCCCGCAAGGTATCCTGGCACTCATACCACATGACCAGAGTACAGTACTACAAATTGTAATTTAACTGTCTGTACCCCACAAGGTATCCTGGCACTCATACCACATGACCAGAGTACAGTATCAACAAGTTAATATTTATTATCCAGTATATAAAGCACTGTTAAAAAATATTGTTGACTACTCATAGCAATGAAGGCATCTACTTAAGGCTTCCACTTAGATGCATTAAGGTATATTTATATCACATTAAAGTTCTGTACCGCACAAGCTACACTGGTACTCATATAATATTAGGTCCTACAATGCGAATGATAAGTATTTTTCTGTATGGATTATCGCTGTCAATGAGATGAATTTATATTGAAGAATTTTCATTGTTTGCTAGGTAGATGGATTTACTTCTTTTTAAGTTCTTGAGAGACAAATTGTAATTGAACTGTCTGTACCCCTCAAGGTATCCTGACACTCATACCACATGACCAGAGTACAGTACGACAAATTGTAATTTAACTGTCTGTACCCCACAAGGTATCCTGGCACTCATACAACATGACCAGAGTACAGTATCAACAAGTTAATATTTATTATCCAGCATATAAAGCACTGTAAAAAATACCGTTGGCTACTCATAGCAATGAAGGCATCTACTTTAGGCTGCCATTTAGATGCATTAAGGTATGTTGATATGACATTTAAGTTCTGTACCCCACAAGCTACACTTTTACTCATATATTCTTAAGTCCTACAATGCGAATAATAAGTATTTTTTTTGTATAGATTATCGCTGTCAATTAGATGAATTTATATTGAAGAATTTCCATTGTTTGCTAGGTAGATGGATTTAGTTCTTATTAAGTTCTTGAGAGACATATTGTAATTTAACTTGTCTGTACCCCACAAGGTATCCTGGTACTCATACCACATTACCAGAATACAGCATCAATAGGTGAATTTTCATTACCCAGTATATAAAGCACTGTCAAAGTTATTGTTGGTTACTCATAGCAATGAAGGCATCTACTTTAGGCTGCCGCATAGATGCATTAAGGTATATTTTTTGCTAGGTAGAAGGATTTAGTTCTTGTTAAGTTCTTGAGAGACAAATTTTAATTTAATTTAACTGTCTGTTCTCCACAAGGTATCCTGGCACTCATACAACATGACCAGAATATAACATCAATAGGTGAATTTTCATATTCCAGTATAAAACCAGGGTCAAAGTTATTTTTTGATTTCTAATAGCAATGGAGGCATCTACTCTAGCTGCCACTTAGATGCATTAAGGTGTATTTTTATCACATTTAAGTTTTGTACCCCACAAGCTACACTGGTACTCATATAATATTAGGTCCTACAATGCAAATGATAATTTTTTTTCTGTATAGATTATCGCTGTCAATTAGTTAAATTTATATTGAAGAATTTTCATTGTTTGCTAGGTAGATGGATTTAGTTCTGATTAAGTTATTGAGAGACCAATTGTAATTTAACTGTCTGTACCCCGCAAGGTATCCTGGCACTCATACCACATGACCAGAGTACAGTACTACAAATTGTAATTTAACTGTCTGTACCCCACAAGGTATCCTGGCACTCATACCACATGACCAGAGTACAGTATCAACAAGTTAATATTTATTATCCAGTATATAAAGCACTGTTAAAAAATATTGTTGACTACTCATAGCAATGAAGGCATCTACTTAAGGCTTCCACTTAGATGCATTAAGGTATATTTATATCACATTAAAGTTCTGTACCGCACAAGCTACACTGGTACTCATATAATATTAGGTCCTACAATGCGAATGATAAGTATTTTTCTGTATGGATTATCGCAGTCAATAAGATGAATTTATATTGAAGAATTTCCATTGTTTGCTAGGTAGATGGATTTAGTTCTTATTAAGTTCTTGAGAGACATATTGTAATTTAACTTGTCTGTACCCCACAAGGTATCCTGGTACTCATACCACATTACCAGAATACAGCATCAATAGGTGAATTTTCATTACCCAGTATATAAAGCACTGTCAAAGTTATTGTTGGTTACTCATAGCAATGAAGGCATCTACTTTAGGCTGCCGCATAGATGCATTAAGGTATATTTTTTGCTAGGTAGAAGGATTTAGTTCTTGTTAAGTTCTTGAGAGACAAATTTTAATTTAATTTAACTGTCTGTTCTCCACAAGGTATCCTGGCACTCATACAACATGACCAGAATATAACATCAATAGGTGAATTTTCATATTCCAGTATAAAACCAGGGTCAAAGTTATTTTTTGATTTCTAATAGCAATGGAGGCATCTACTCTAGCTGCCACTTAGATGCATTAAGGTGTATTTTTATCACATTTAAGTTTTGTACCCCACAAGCTACACTGGTACTCATATAATATTAGGTCCTACAATGCAAATGATAATTTTTTTTCTGTATAGATTATCGCTGTCAAGTAGTTAAATTTATATTGAAGAATTTTCATTGTTTGCTAGGTAGATGGATTTAGTTCTGATTAAGTTATTGAGAGACCAATTGTAATTTAACTGTCTGTACCCCGCAAGGTATCCTGGCACTCATACCACATGACCAGAGTACAGTACTACAAATTGTAATTTAACTGTCTGTACCCCACAAGGTATCCTGGCACTCATACCACATGACCAGAGTACAGTATCAACAAGTTAATATTTATTATCCAGTATATAAAGCACTGTTAAAAAATATTGTTGACTACTCATAGCAATGAAGGCATCTACTTAAGGCTTCCACTTAGATGCATTAAGGTATATTTGTATCACATTAAAGTTCTGTACCGCACAAGCTACACTGGTACTCATATAATATTAGGTCCTACAATGCGAATGATAAGTATTTTTCTGTATGGATTATCGCTGTCAATGAGATGAATTTATATTGAAGAATTTTCATTGTTTGCTAGGTAGATGGATTTACTTCTTTTTAAGTTCTTGAGAGACAAATTGTAATTGAACTGTCTGTACCCCTCAAGGTATCCTGACACTTATACCACATGACCAGAGTACAGTACGACAAATTGTAATTTAACTGTCTGTACCCCACAAGGTATCCTGGCACTCATACAACATGACCAGAGTACAGTATCAACAAGTTAATATTTATTATCCAGCATATAAAGCACTGTAAAAAATACCGTTGGCTACTCATAGCAATGAAGGCATCTACTTTAGGCTGCCATTTAGATGCATTAAGGTATGTTGATATGACATTTAAGTTCTGTACCCCACAAGCTACACTTGTACTCATATATTCTTAAGTCCTACAATGCGAATAATAAGTATTTTTTTTGTATAGATTATCGCTGTCAATTAGATGAATTTATATTGAAGAATTTCCATTGTTTGCTAGGTAGATGGATTTAGTTCTGTTAGGTTCTTGAAAGACAAATTGTAATTTAACTGTCTGTACCCCACAAGGTATCCTGGCACTCATACCACATGACCAGAGTACAGTAGGACAAATTGTAATTTAACTGTCTGTACCCCACAAGGTATCCTGGCACTCATACCACATGACCAGAGTACAGTATCAACAAGTTACAATTTACTATACAGATATCCATGGTAAACTCTTTGAATTCATATTGAAGGATTTCCATTGTTTTTTAGGTAGAAGGATTTAGTTCTTGTTAAGTTCTTGAGAGACAAATTGTAATTTAACTTGTCTGTACCCCACAAGGTATCCTGGCACTCATACCACATGACCAGAGTACAGTATCAACAAGTTAATATTTATTATCGGTATATAAAGCACTGTCAAAGTTATTGTTGGCTACTCATAGCAATGAAGGCATCTCCTTTAAGTTGCCACTTACAGTAGAGGCATTAAGGTATATTTATATCACATTTAAGTTCTGTACCCCACAAGCTACACTTGTACTCATATAATCTTAAGTCCTACAATGCGAATAAAAATTTTACTGTACAGATAAGCGCGGTCAATCGGTGAATTCATATCAAGGAATATCCATTGTTTGCTAGGTAGAAGGATTTAGTTCTTGTTAAGTTCTTGAGAGACAAATTTTAATTTAAATGTCTGTACCCCACAAGGTATCCTGGTACTCATACCACATTACCAGAATACAGTATCAATAGGTGAATTTTCATATTCCAGTATAAAACCAAGGTCAAAGTTATTGTTGGCTTCTAATAGCAATGTTCAAAGGCATCTACTTTAGGCTGCCACTTAGATGCATTAAGGTGTATTTATATCACATTTAAGTTCTGTACCCCACAAGCTACACTGGTACTCATATAATATTAGGTCCTACAATGCGAATAATAATTTTTTCTTTGTGTATAGATTATCGCTGTCAATTAGATGAATTTATATTGAAGAATTTTCATTGTTTGCTACGTACAGTAGATGGCTTTAGTTCTTATTAAGTTCTTGAGAGACAAATTGTAATTTAACTGTCTGTACCCCACAAGGTATCCTGGCACTCATACCACATGACCAGAGTACAGTACGACAAATTGTAATTTAACTGTCTGTACCCCACAAGGTATCCTGGCACTCATACAACATGACCAGAGTACAGTATCAACAAGTTAATATTTATTATCCAGCATATAAAGCACTGTAAAAAATATTGTTGGCTACTCATAGCAATGAAGGCATCTACTTTAGGCTGCCATTTAGATGCATTAAGGTATGTTTATAGGACATTTAAGTTCTGTACCCCACAAGCTACACTTGTACTCATATAATCTTAAGTCCTACAATGCGAATAAAAATTTTACTGTACAGAATACCACGGTCAATCAATGAATTCATATCAAGGAATATCCATTGTTTACTAGGTAGAAGGATTTAGTTCTTGTTAAGTTCTTGAGAGACAAATTTTAATTTAAATGTCTGTACCCCACAAGGTATCCTGGTACTCATACAACATTACCAGAACACAGTATCAATAGGTGAATTTTCATATTCCAGTATAAAACCAAGGTCAAAGTTATTGTTGGCTTCTAATAGCAATGAAGGCATCTACTTTAGGCTGCCACTTAGATGCATTAAGGTATATTTATATCACATTTAAGTTCTGTACCCCACAAGCTACACTGGTACTCATATAATATTAGGTCCTACAATGCGAATAATAAGTATTTTTTGGTGTATAGATTATCGCTGTGAATTAGATGAATTTATATTGAAGAATTTTCGTTGTTTGCTACATACAGTAGATGGCTTTAGTTCTTATTAAGTTCTTGAGAGACAAATTGTAATTTAACTGTCTGTACCCCACAAGGTATCCTGGCACTCATATCACATGACCACAGTACAGTACGAAAAATTGTAATTTAACTGTCTGTACCCCACAAGGTATCCTGGCACTCATACAACATGACCAGAATACAACATCAATAGGTGAATTTTCATATTCCAGTATAAAACCATGGTCAAAGTTATTGTTTGGCTTCTAATAGCAATGGAGGCATCTACTCTAGCTGTCACTTAGATGCATTAAGGTATATTTATATCACATTTAAGTTCTGTACCCCACAAGCTACACTGGTACTCATATAATATTAGGTCCTACAATGCGAATGATAAGTTTCATTCTGTATAGATTATTGCTGTCAATTAGATGAATTTATATTGAAGAATTTTCATTGTTTGCTAGGTAGATGGATTTAGTTCTAATCAAGTTCTTGAGAGACATATTGTAATTGTAATTTAACTGTCTGTACCCCACAAGGTATCCTGGCACTCATACCACATGACCAGAGTACAGTACGACAAATTGTAATTTAACTGTCTGTACCCCACAAGGTATCCTGGCACTCATACAACATGACCAGAATAAAACATCAATAGGTGAATTTTCATATTCCAGTATAAAACAAGGGTCAAAGTTATTGTTTGGCTTCTAATAGCAATGGAGGCATCTACTCTAGCTGTCACTTAGATGCATTAAGGTATATTTATATCACATTTAAGTTCTGTACCCCACAAGCTACACTGGTACTCATATAATATTAGGTCCTACAATGCGAATGATAAGTTTTATTCTGTATAGATTATCGCTGTCAATTAGATGAATTTATATTGAAGAGTTTTCATTGTTTGCTAGGTAGATGGATTTAGTTCTAATCAAGTTCTTGAGAGACATATTGTAATTGTAATTTAACTGTCTGTACCCCACAAGGTATCCTGGCACTCATACCACATGACCAGAATACAGCATCAATAGGTGAATTTTCATTATCCTGTATATAAAGCACTGTCAAAGTTATTGTAGGCTACTCATAGCAATGAAGGCATCTACTCAAGGCTTCCACTTAGATGCATTAAGGTATATTTATATCACATTAAAGTTCTGTACCCCACAAGCTACACTTGTACTCATATAAGCTTAAGTCCTACAATGCGAATAAAAATTTTACTGTACAGATAAGCGCGGTCAATCGGTGAATTCATATCAAGGAATATCCATTGTTTGCTAGGTAGAAGGATTTAGTTCTTGTTAAGTTCTTGAGAGACAAATTTTAATTTAAATGTCTGTACCCCACAAGGTATCCTGGTACTCATACCACATTACCAGAATACAGTATCAATAGGTGAATTTTCATATTCCAGTATAAAACCAAGGTCAAAGTTATTGTTGGCTTCTAATAGCAATGAAGGCATCTACTTTAGGCTGCCACTTAGATGCATTAAGGTATATTTATATCACATCAAAGTTCTGTACCCCACAAGCTACACTGGTACTCATATAATCTTAAGTCCTATGATGCAAATTATCAATTTACTATACAGATATCCATGGTAAATTCTTTGAATTCATATTGAAGGATTTCCATTGTTTGTTAGGTAGAAGGATTTAGTTCTTATTAAGTTCTTGAGAGACAAATTGTAATTTAACTGTCTGTACCCCACAAGGTATCCTGGCACTCATACCACATGACCAGAGTACAGTATCAACAAGTTAATATTTATTATCGGTATATAAAGCACTGTCAAAGTTATTGTTGGCTACTCATAGTACTGAAGGCATCTACTCAAGGCTGCCTGTATAGATGTATTAAGGTATATTTTTGGCTAGGTAGAAGCATTTAGCTCTTGTTAAGTTCTTGAGAGACAAATTTTAATTTAATAAAATTGTCTGTACCCCACAAGGTGTCCTGGCACTCATACAACATGACCAGAATACAGCATCAATAGGTGAATTTTCATATTCCAGTATAAAACCAGGGTCAAAGTTATTGTTTTGCTTCTAATAGCAATGGAGGCATCTTCTCTAGCTGCCACTTAGATGCATTAAGGTGTATTTTTATCACGTTTAAGTTTTGTACCCCACAAGCTACACTGGTACTCATATAATATTAGGTCCTACAATGCGAATGATAAGTATTTTTCTGTATGGACTATCGCTGTCAATGAGATGAATTTATATTGAAGAATTTTCATTGTTTGCTAGGTAGATGGATTTAGTTCTTTTTAGGTTCTTGAAAGACAAATTGTAATTGAACTGTCTGTACCCCACAAGGTATCCTGGCACTCATACCACATGACCAGAGTACAGTACGACAAATTGTAATTTAACTGTCTGTACCCCACAAGGTATCCTGGCACTCATACCACATGACCAGAGTACAGTATCAACAAGTTAATATTTATTATCCAGCATATAAAGCACTGTAAAAAATATTGTTGGCTACTCATAGCAATGAAGGCATCTACTTTAGGCTGCCATTTAGATGCATTAAGGTATGTTTATATGACATTTAAGTTCTGTACCCCACAAGCTACACTTGTACTCATATAATCTTAAGTCCTACAATGCGAATAAAAATTTTACTGTACAGAATACCACGGTCAATCAATGAATTCATATCAAGGAATATCCATTGTTTGCTAGGTAGAAGGATTTAGTTCTTGTTAAGTTCTTGAGAGACAAATTTTAATTTAAATGTCTGTACCCCACAAGGTATCCTGGTACTCATACAACATTACCAGAACACAGTATCAATAGGTGAATTTTCATATTCCAGTATAAAACCAAGGTCAAAGTTATTGTTGGCTTCTAATAGCAATGAAGGCATCTACTTTAGGCTGCCACTTAGATGCATTAAGGTATATTTATATCACATTTAAGTTCTGTACCCCACAAGCTACACTGGTACTCATATAATATTAGGTCCTACAATGCGAATAATAAGTATTTTTTGGTGTATAGATTATCGCTGTCAATTAGATGAATTTATATTGAAGAATTTTCATTGTTTGCTACATACAGTAGATGGCTTTAGTTCTTATTAAGTTCTTGAGAGACAAATTGTAATTTAACTGTCTGTACCCCACAAGGTATCCTGGCACTCATATCACATGACCAGAGTACAGTACGACAAATTGTAATTTAACTGTCTGTACCCCACAAGGTATCCTGGCACTCATACAACATGACCAGAATACAACATCAATAGGTGAATTTTCATATTCCAGTATAAAACCATGGTCAAAGTTATTGTTTGGCTTCTAATAGCAATGGAGGCATCTACTCTAGCTGTCACTTAGATGCATTAAGGTATATTTATATCACATTTAAGTTCTGTACCCCACAAGCTACACTGGTACTCATATAATATTAGGTCCTACAATGCGAATGATAAGTTTCATTCTGTATAGATTATTGCTGTCAATTAGATGAATTTATATTGAAGAATTTTCATTGTTTGCTAGGTAGATGGATTTAGTTCTAATCAAGTTCTTGAGAGACATATTGTAATTGTAATTTAACTGTCTGTACCCCACAAGGTATCCTGGCACTCATACCACATGACCAGAATACAGCATCAATAGGTGAATTTTCATTATCCTGTATATAAAGCACTATCAAAGTAATTGTAGGCTACTCATAGCAATGAAGGCATCTACTTAAGGCTTCCACTTAGATGCATTAAGGTATATTTATATCACATTTAAGTTCTGTACCCCACAAGCTACACTTGTACTCATATAATGTTAAGTCCTACAATGCGAATGATAAGTTTTATTCTGTATAGATTATCGCTGTCAATGAGATGAATTTATATTGAAGAATTTTCATTGTTTGCTAGGTAGATGGATTTTGTTCTTATTAAGTTCTTGAGAGACAAATTGTAATTTAACTGTCTGTACCCCACAAGGTATCCTGGCACTCATACCACATGACCAGAGTACAGTACAACAAATTGTAATTTTACTGTCTGTACCCCACAAGGTATCCTGGCACTCATACCACATGACCAGAGTACAGTACAACAAATTGTAATTTAACTGTCTGTACCCCACAAGGTATCCTGGCACTCATACCACATGACCAGAATACAGCATCAATAGGTGAATTTTCATTATCCTGTATATAAAGCACTATCAAAGTAATTGTAGGCTTCTCATAGCAATGAAGGCATCTACTTAAGGCTTCCACTTAGATGCATTAAGGTATATTTATATCACATTTAAGTTCTGTACCCCACAAGCTACACTTGTACTCATATAACCTTAAGTTCTACAATGCGAATGATAAGTTTTATTCTGTATAGATTATCGCTGTCAATGAGATGAATTTATATTGAAGAATTTTCATTGTTTGCTAGGTAGATGGATTTTGTTCTTATTAAGTTCTTGAGAGACAAATTGTAATTTAACTGTCTGTACCCCACAAAGTATCCTGGCACTCATACCACATGACCAGAGTACAGTACAACAAATTGTAATTTAACTGTCTGTACCCCACAAGGTATCCTGGCACTCATACCACATGACCAGACAACAGTACAACAAATTGTAATTTAACTGTCTGTACCCCACAAGGTATCCTGGCACTCATACCACATGACCAGAGTATAGTATCAACAAGTTAATATTTATTATCCAGTATATTAAGCACTGTAAAAAATATTGTTGGCTTCTTATAGCAATAAAGGCATCTACTTAAGGCTTCCACTTAGATGCATTAAGGTATATTTATATCACATTTAAGTTCTGTACCCCACAAGCTACACTTGTACTCATATAATCTTAAGTCCTACAATGCGAATAAAAATTTTACTGTACAGAATACCACGGTCAATCAATGAATTCATATCAAGGAATATCCATTGTTTGCTAGGTAGAAGGATTTAGTTCTTGTTAAGTTCTTGAGAGACAAATTTTAATTTAAATGTCTGTACCCCACAAGGTATCCTGGTACTCATACCACATTACCAGAACACAGTATCAATAGGTGAATTTTCATATTCCAGTATAAAACCAAGGTCAAAGTTATTGTTGGCTTCTAATAGCAATGAAGGCATCTACTTTAGGCTGCCACTTAGATGCATTAAGGTATATTTATATCACATTTAAGTTCTGTACCCCACAAGCTACACTGGTACTCAAATAATATTAGGTCCTACAATGCGAATAATAAGTATTTTTTGGTGTATAGATTATCGCTGTCAATTAGATGAATTTATATTGAAGAATTTTCATTGTTTGCTACATACAGTAGATGGCTTTAGTTCTTATTAAGTTCTTGAGAGACAAATTGTAATTTAACTGTCTGTACCCCACAAGGTATCCTGGCACTCATATCACATGACCAGAGTACAGTACGACAAATTGTAATTTAACTGTCTGTACCCCACAAGGTATCCTGGCACTCATACAACATGACCAGAATACAACATCAATAGGTGAATTTTCATATTCCAGTATAAAACCATGGTCAAAGTTATTGTTTGGCTTCTAATAGCAATGGAGGCATCTACTCTAGCTGTCACTTAGATGCATTAAGGTATATTTATATCACATTTAAGTTCTGTACCCCACAAGCTACACTGGTACTCATATAATATTAGGTCCTACAATGCGAATGATAAGTTTCATTCTGTATAGATTATTGCTGTCAATTAGATGAATTTATATTGAAGAATTTTCATTGTTTGCTAGGTAGATGGATTTAGTTCTAATCAAGTTCTTGAGAGACATATTGTAATTGTAATTTAACTGTCTGTACCCCACAAGGTATCCTGGCACTCATACCACATGACCAGAATACAGCATCAATAGGTGAATTTTCATTATCCTGTATATAAAGCACTATCAAAGTAATTGTAGGCTACTCATAGCAATGAAGGCATCTACTTAAGGCTTCCACTTAGATGCATTAAGGTATATTTATATCACATTTAAGTTCTGTACCCCACAAGCTACACTTGTACTCATATAATGTTAAGTCCTACAATGCGAATGATAAGTTTTATTCTGTATAGATTATCGCTGTCAATGAGATGAATTTATATTGAAGAATTTTCATTGTTTGCTAGGTAGATGGATTTTGTTCTTATTAAGTTCTTGAGAGACAAATTGTAATTTAACTGTCTGTACCCCACAAGGTATCCTGGCACTCATACCACATGACCAGAGTACAGTACAACAAATTGTAATTTTACTGTCTGTACCCCACAAGGTATCCTGGCACTCATACCACATGACCAGAGTACAGTACAACAAATTGTAATTTAACTGTCTGTACCCCACAAGGTATCCTGGCACTCATACCACATGACCAGAATACAGCATCAATAGGTGAATTTTCATTATCCTGTATATAAAGCACTATCAAAGTAATTGTAGGCTTCTCATAGCAATGAAGGCATCTACTTAAGGCTTCCACTTAGATGCATTAAGGTATATTTATATCACATTTAAGTTCTGTACCCCACAAGCTACACTTGTACTCATATAACCTTAAGTTCTACAATGCGAATGATAAGTTTTATTCTGTATAGATTATCGCTGTCAATGAGATGAATTTATATTGAAGAATTTTCATTGTTTGCTAGGTAGATGGATTTTGTTCTTATTAAGTTCTTGAGAGACAAATTGTAATTTAACTGTCTGTACCCCACAAAGTATCCTGGCACTCATACCACATGACCAGAGTACAGTACAACAAATTGTAATTTTACTGTCTGTACCCCACAAGGTATCCTGGCACTCATACCACATGACCAGAGTACAGTACAACAAATTGTAATTTAACTGTCTGTACCCCACAAGGTATCCTGGCACTCATACCACATGACCAGACAACAGTACAACAAATTGTAATTTAACTGTCTGTACCCCACAAGGTATCCTGGCACTCATACCACATGACCAGAGTACAGTATCAACAAGTTAATATTTATTATCCAGTATATTAAGCACTGTAAAAAATATTGTTGGCTTCTTATAGCAATAAAGGCATCTACTTAAGGCTTCCACTTAGATGCATTAAGGTATATTTATATCACATTAAAGTTCTGTACCCCACAAGCTACACTTGTACTCATATAATCTTAAGTCCTACAATGCGAATAAAAATTTTACTGTACAGATAACCGCAGTCAATCGGTGAATTCATATCAAGGAATATCCATTGTTTGCTAGGTAGAAGGATTTAGTTCTTGTTAAGTTCTTGAGAGACAAATTTTAATTTAAATGTCTGTACCCCACAAGGTATCCTGGTACTCATACCACATTACCAGAATACAGTATCAATAGGTGAATTTTCATATTCCAGTATAAAACCAAGGTCAAAGTTATTGTTGGCTTCTAATAGCAATGTTCAAAGGCATCTACTTTAGGCTGCCACTTAGATGCATTAAGGTATATTTATATCACATTTAAGTTCTGTACCCCACAAGCTACACTGGTACTCATATAATATTAGGTCCTACAATGCGAATAATAAGTATTTTTTGGTGTATAGATTATCGCTGTCAATTAGATGAATTTATATTGAAGAATTTTCATTGTTTGCTACATACAGTAGATGGCTTTAGTTCTTATTAAGTTCTTGAGAGACAAATTGTAATTTAACTGTCTGTACCCCACAAGGTATCCTGGCACTCATATCACATGACCAGAGTACAGTACGACAAATTGTAATTTAACTGTCTGTACCCCACAAGGTATCCTGGCACTCATACAACATGACCAGAATACAACATCAATAGGTGAATTTTCATATTCCAGTATAAAACCATGGTCAAAGTTATTGTTTGGCTTCTAATAGCAATGGAGGCATCTACTCTAGCTGTCACTTAGATGCATTAAGGTATATTTATATCACATTTAAGTTCTGTACCCCACAAGCTACACTGGTACTCATATAATATTAGGTCCTACAATGCGAATGATAAGTTTCATTCTGTATAGATTATTGCTGTCAATTAGATGAATTTATATTGAAGAATTTTCATTGTTTGCTAGGTAGATGGATTTAGTTCTAATCAAGTTCTTGAGAGACATATTGTAATTGTAATTTAACTGTCTGTACCCCACAAGGTATCCTGGCACTCATACCACATGACCAGAATACAGCATCAATAGGTGAATTTTCATTATCCTGTATATAAAGCACTATCAAAGTAATTGTAGGCTACTCATAGCAATGAAGGCATCTACTTAAGGCTTCCACTTAGATGCATTAAGGTATATTTATATCACATTTAAGTTCTGTACCCCACAAGCTACACTTGTACTCATATAATCTTAAGTCCTACAATGCGAATGATAAGTTTTATTCTGTATAGATTATCGCTGTCAATGAGATGAATTTATATTGAAGAATTTTCATTGTTTGCTAGGTAGATGGATTTTGTTCTTATTAAGTTCTTGAGAGACAAATTGTAATTTAACTGTCTGTACCCCACAAGGTATCCTGGCACTCATACCACATGACCAGAGTACAGTACAACAAATTGTAATTTTACTGTCTGTACCCCACAAGGTATCCTGGCACTCATACCACATGACCAGAGTACAGTACAACAAATTGTAATTTAACTGTCTGTACCCCACAAGGTATCCTGGCACTCATACCACATGACCAGAATACAGCATCAATAGGTGAATTTTCATTATCCTGTATATAAAGCACTATCAAAGTAATTGTAGGCTACTCATAGCAATGAAGGCATCTACTTAAGGCTTCCACTTAGATGCATTAAGGTATATTTATATCACATTTAAGTTCTGTACCCCACAAGCTACACTTGTACTCATATAATCTTAAGTCCTACAATGCGAATGATAAGTTTTATTCTGTATAGATTATCGCTGTCAATGAGATGAATTTATATTGAAGAATTTTCATTGTTTGCTAGGTAGATGGATTTTGTTCTTATTAAGTTCTTGAGAGACAAATTGTAATTTAACTGTCTGTACCCCACAAAGTATCCTGGCACTCATACCACATGACCAGAGTACAGTACAACAAATTGTAATTTTACTGTCTGTACCCCACAAGGTATCCTGGCACTCATACCACATGACCAGACAACAGTACAACAAATTGTAATTTAACTGTCTGTACCCCACAAGGTATCCTGGCACTCATACCACATGACCAGAGTACAGTATCAACAAGTTAATATTTATTATCCAGTATATTAAGCACTGTAAAAAATATTGTTGGCTTCTTATAGCAATAAAGGCATCTACTTA